>NC_057853.1:62630692-62933722 GCF_015237465.2 Chelonia mydas | reverse complement strand
CCTGGAGCATTGGCCTCTCCCCATTGTTCCTGGGGACTATCAGTCTCCGGGTCCTGGTTTCCCATAGACCCTTCCCCTTTTAGTACTGGGAGCTAGCCAACCAAAACACCCCCCACTGAATGTTAGTAAGGGGGCAACAGTCCCCTTACATAGACAATCCCTGACAGGTGTTTGTCTAACCTGCTCTTAAAAATCTCCAATAATGGAGGCAATTTATTCCAGTGCTTAACTATCCTCACAGTTAGGAAGTTTTTCCCAATGTCCAACCTATACCGCCCTTGTTGCAATTTAAACCCATTGCTTCTTGTCCTAACCTCAGTGGTTAAGGAGAATAATTTTTCTCCCTCCTCCTTGTAACAACCTTTTCTGTATTTGAAAACTGTCATCATGTCCCCTCTCAGTCTTCTCTTCTCCAGACTAAACAAACCCAATTTTTTCAATCTTCCCTCACAGGTCATGTTTTCTAGACCTTCAACCATTTTTGTTGCTCTACTTGAACTTTCTCCAATTTGTCCTCATTTTTCATGAAATGTGGCACCCAGAACCGGATATAATACTCAGGTTGAGGTCTAATCAGTGCAGAGTACAGTGGAAGAATTACTTCTCATGTCTTGCTTACAACACTCCTGCTAATACATCCCAGAATGATGTTTGCTTTTTTTGCAACAGCATTACACTGTTGGTTCATATTTAGCTTGTGATCGGCTATGACCGTCCAATGCCTTTCCTCAGTACTCCTTCTTAAGCAGTCATTGCCCATTTTGTATGATTGTTCCTTCCTAAGTGGAATACTTTGAATTTGTCCTTATTGAATTCCATCCTGTTTACTTCAGACCATTTCTCCAGATCATTATGAATGTTAATCCTATACTCCAAGGCACTTGCAACCCCTCCCAGCTGGGTATCGTCCACAAAACTTTATAAGCATAATCTATGCCATCATCTAAATCAGGGATGGGCAAACTACAGCCCACGGGCCGGATCTGGCTCCTCAGGGCTTTGGATCCAGCCTGCGGGATTTCCCTCCATGGTGCCGCAGGCCCCGCGCCACCCTCAGAAGTGGCTGGCACCACGTCCCTGTGGCCCAGGTGCGGGGTGGGGGTGGGAAGAGGGCTCTGTGCATTGCTCTTGCCTCCAGGTACTGCCCCCCCCGCCGCAGCTCCCATTGGCCGGGAATGGGGAACCACGGCCAATAGGAGCTTTGCGGGAGGTACCTGGAGGCGTGGCAAGGGCAGCATGCGGAGCCCTGGGCCTCCTGCTCCCTCAGGGGCCATGCAGGGATGTGGTGCCGGCCACTTCTGGGAGCAGCACAGCGTGGGGCCAGGGTAGGCATGCAGGATCTGCCCTGGCCCAGTGCGCACCGCTGCCACCCTGGAGCCACTTTAGGTAAGCCAGACTGGACCCCGAACCCCTCCTGCACCCCGTCCCCCAACTCCCTGCCCTAAGCCCCATGCCTGCACCTTGCACCCCTCCAACCCCCTGCCCTGAGCCTCCTGTCGCACCCTGCACCCCTCCTGCACCAAACCCCTGCCCTGAGCTCCCATCCATACCCTCCTGCACCCCTGCCCTGAGCCCCCTCCTGCACTGTGCACCCCAACCCCTTCCCTGAGCCCCCTCATACACCCCGCACCCCTCCTCTGCTCCAATCCCTTGCCCTGAGCCCGTTCCTGCACACCGCACCCCCCCCTCCACACACACACACCCTGCACTCCCTCCCCCACCCTAACCCCCTGCCCCAGCCCCTGCATACAATTTCCCCACGCAGACGTGGGCCTTGGCCCAAAAAGTTTGCCCACCCTTGATCTAAATCATTGATGAAGATATTGAACAGAAGCAGGCACAGAACTGATCCCTGCAGTTTGACTGTCCTTCCAGCTTGACTGTGAATCACGGATAACTACTCTCAGGGAACGGTTTTCTAATCAGTTATGTACATCTTGACTCCCATCTCTGCCAAACTACAAATGCAGTTCTAAATGCCAGAGATTTGTGCACATTGCACCTGTCTGCCCAGTGATCTATTTGTAAAACTCCCCCAGGGTAGGGTTTGTGCGCACACAAAGGACTCCTAACATCTGCTGCTGACCAAGGAGAATGGAATGTCTTAATATATTTAGCAAATCATAATGCAAGCCACGCAAATCATAATTCAGGCCACTGAAAAACTATGTAGAGGGGTAAAACGCATTCCCTGGCTGTAAAGTTATTGAATATTTAGAACCAGGAAACATATTTTAGAGCTGACTCTTTTTTTGGCGGGGTGTGGGGGGTCCCTTGATGTCTCTCAAATCTATAAGTAAGCCTCCTGTAGCTGTAGAAGTGAACTAGTGGTCACATTTGTAATTAACTGAGGCCTTTGTGGGCTCAGTACCCTTTATCATAAAAGGGAAGGGGGCTGCTGTCAGATCATTCCCTGTAAGGGAGGCCCCCTTCTTTTGAGATGATCTGCTCCAACTAAGGCTTGTAATAATCTAAATTTCTTGACCTTTATTGCAAAGACTGGGGATAAGCCCATCCATATGAGCAGGGCCAAGTGGAGAGCAAAGGCAGTTGACAGTGGGATTTCTGTCTGGTTTGAAAGTGAGATGTGGAGTTCTAAAACTGGATTGGGCACATGACTAGTGATTAAATGTGAGTAACAAGATAAAAATAAGCAGGGCTCCTGCTTTGGTCAAGTCTTACTTTAATCTTCTGTTCCTGAAATGCATGTCAAAGGAATTATTTGAGATCCTTTAAGAACAAATTCTAGATAAATATGTGGAAGGGCTTAAAAATTGAGATACTAAAGACAAAGAGCAAGTGTGTGATGTTACAACTTTGGTGGGATCTTTACTAATCTATTGTACGGATCAGTCAGGAAAATAAGGCCAAGGAAATTCAGCAGCTTAAACCGGTAAGTCATGTCTTTATGCAGAGGCAGTCAAAACAGAAAGAAAGTGATTAATCTGATGGAGATCAGTGATAGATTAAGGGAAGAAAATGCTAGTCAGGTAAAACAAATATGGGAAGTGATCAAAAAATTTATTTTTGAATCACCAGAGTTTGAGCACTCAAAAGATAATAATGAACTGATAGATTTCTCAGATATATTTACTTAATAACAGAAAGTTAATAAAAAAGTTTCTGGGACTTTTTTCCCCCAGAAGAAAGAGATAAGTTAAAGATTATCCTTGAAGCAGCAGAAAGACAACTGGATATCAAAGATATTTCTTTAGAAGTAGAGTATAAACTGTTAAGCAGTCAATCATGAGTGGCAGCCATGTTAGTCTGTATTCGCAAAAAGAAAAGGAGTACTTGTGGCACCTTAGAGACTAACAAATTTATTTGAGCATAAACTTTTGTGAGCTACAGCTCACACTGAATGCATCCGATGAAGTGAGCTGTAGCTCACAAAAGCTTATGCTCAAATAAATTTGTTAGTCTCTAAGGTGCCACAAGTACTCCTTTTCTTTTAATCATGAGTGGGTTTTCAATGGGGCTTTTAATCTCAAAATGGAATGTGTACAGCTTAATTGCCCCTGGGCAAGAAATGAAGGAATTTATTTTTTCACTTGAAAAGAGACTAGATGTCGTATGTATTCAAGAAACGCTGGTGAAACCAAACCTTTCATTTAATATTTCTAACTGTGCTGTATGTACAAATGACAGAAGTGAGGGAAGAGTAAGAAGTTATAGAATTTTTATCAAAGATTCTTGCTTCAGGGAGCCATCTTTAGATCTAGATCTAGACAGGAAAGCAATAGGGGTTTCTTCCCAGGTGGGGAAGATCATAATTAATATAATTCAAGGAAGAAAATTAATTGTGATAGATTAGAATATTTTACACCAAAAGCAAGTTTCCCATTGATTCTGGTACAGGGATTCTAACAGCTGTAATATATTAAAGATAGGTAAATATAATAATGATGACAGTGAAAGCACTCTGGTGTAAAGCGTTATTAACACTTAAATGTGGTAGTTTTCAATAATGATGGATGAATTAAATTTAAGACATTTTCAAGGAAAGTTTCATGTATTGATTTAATTGCGTTTTATACACAGAAGATAAATGTGATTGGGCTCGGATCATTTCACTATCCTTAAAATTGTTCCATTGGATTCGTTCCCAATAAGAGGCCCCAAAAATAGAAAATTTAGGAAAATGGAATGGAATTTTTTCTAGGATTTACAAGTTGTACTATTTCTGAACAGTGGTGAATATTTAACATTTGTATTACACCTACAGGATTCAGCCAGGTCAAGAATCTATTGTTCTGGGCAGTGCACAAACTTATGGTGAATGACAGTTCTTGGACAAAAGATATTACAATCTAAAGGGTCTTGTATTTTTATATTGAAGTTTCCGTATTTTTTAGCTGGCAAACGCTATTTTGTAGTATAACAAAAGTATAAGTAAAAGCCAAAGTAGTTCCTTTATGATTACTATTTTGTCACTTACCCCAAGAAACATAACCATCTCACCACCAGACACTGTACATGGTTTACATACCTGTGACCTAAGAAACCCTCAGGGCCAACTGCCAAAGGGTTCACTGCTCTGTAACAGAAACTCATACCAGGCCTGACAACCTCATTACAGCTAACACCCTGCTTTCATAGTATTTCTCCATAAGGGGTTGTGTGAGATGTCTAACAGAAGCTTACATCATACTGATCCTCCTGATTGTTGTGTGATGTATATATAGTAATATTTAAGTTTATGTATGTACTGAAAATATGTTTAGATTTGTGTCCCAGGCAGGGTTGACAAGCAGCTTTTGCCAAACAAAAGGATGTGGAATCACGTATCTGCCCAGGTTTCTGATGTAAATCATGAATTGTAAAGCCAAACACAAATAACCCCATTTATATTTGAAGTCAACAGGAAAAACGTGTGTGTGGGGGGGGTGGGGGTGATGCGAAACAAAGAGGAATATGGGAGAAACCTTGGAGCCAGCAGCAAAAATGAAACCACAGGACAAAAACAATTGGGATATAAAAGGAAAGCAGAAGGACCCCTCTTTTATCCTACACTTGCGGGGGTAACTGGGCAGTGCGGTTACGCCTGTGAAAACAGGATCTCAACCAACCAACCAGTTGGCGGTTAGAATTAAATTTTAGAATTAAATTAAATAAGTGTGCAGCATCCTGTTGTTATTACCCTTTCTCACTCTCTTAAAATCTTTGTTAATAAACATAATTGCTTTCACTGTAAATAGATTACAGTGCTGTGTAGTTATGTTGTAGCTGATATTTAGTTGAACAAACAAACTGGTGTGTGTATACTATTCCCTTGGGAGTAGCGAACCTGGTAATTACTGTGAATGTCCAGTGACTGGTCTGGACACTACCGGGGACACCTCTGAGGTGTTTGAGGACTGGGCAGTATTTACCTGTAAGGCAAAGTAGGAGCTGACAGAGCCCAGAGGAAAGTGCTTAAGTGGATAAAAGGCTACGCAGCAGGCCCGCCAATGGAGGGTGGGGCGGTGGGGCAAAGGGGGCATTTACCCAGGGGCCTGGATAATTTAAATCACCCTGGTGGGTGGCAGGGCTCCTAGGTGCATGCGGAGTTGTACCAACGGCGGCGAAGGCAGCCGGGCAGGCACGTAGAAGCCCTGGCCATGCCGGAAGAGCACGCCCAGCACCTCACTGGGCACCTGCCAGCATAGGCACAGCACCACCCAAATGTCAGGTGGACCGCATCCGGGCAGGCGCAGCTTGTGCGTACATGAACTAACTACCACACGTGGTCCAGTTCCGCGCCCATGTGCCGATACCACCCTGGGCCAGCAGCAGCGTGGGGCCCGCCCTGCACGAATCAAACCTCAGGCATCCCTTTCTAGGGGGCCCTGTTCAGCCCTGGAGCCTGAAATTGCTGTTGGCTAGCCTGGTGGGCATTGTCAGGGAGTTGACAGGCAGCTCCCACACCAAAGACTCCCTCTCACTGGAGGTAGGAGGATAGCCCAGTGACCCACAGTCCTGGACACCCTGAGAAAGTGTCACAACACCTGATTGCAATCTACTTATAATACTGGTTGAAGATGATGCAGGAGAAAGAAAGATTATTTAGTCTACAGTAACTGTGGTTCTTCGAGATGTCATCATCAGTACAGAGCCCAGCGTAGGAGTGCATGTGCCTCATGAGCATGAGTTCTGATTTCCTTTGGATAGCCATGTCCATCCAGGCTGTGAATATGCCCTGTGCCTCCTTGTGCTCCTAAGCAAGGGCCCAAAATATGGAGAGGCTCCAACCCTCCCTCAGTTCCCTCACAATTTGAGGTCCCTGCACTACCCTGTCTCTTTGGAATGTTGTATAGGGAGGTTCAGCCAGGAACCCCTGAAGCTCGCTCACTCTTCCGGCTGAAGAGCAGCCACTAAGATGACTTTTTTTTCCACAGTGAGGGGGTGCTAGCAGCATTCTGAAAGAGACTCAAAAGGAGGCTCCTTGAGTCTCTCTAGGACTATATTGAGGTCCCAAGTAGGAGTAGGTTTTCTGACTGGTGGGAAAGTATATAATAGCCTGTAATGGGTGACACGCACCTCTTGTGAGTGCCTTCTGTTGGCTGGGTGTGATGCTACAGGAACTGCTGCTGTTCCCTGGGCCCTTTTTCCTATCTGATCTCTTTCTCTTCACCTTTATGTCAGGGCTGGAGTTCTCAGATCCTCTTTCTCCTTTCTGAATGCAAATGCCACCAGCATCCATCTTCTGGTTCTCTCTTGAGCTCCTGTGACCTTACAGGTCCTTCCTTGCTCCTCTGACCCCAGTCAGGAACTGACCTGCTCAGGACCAGCAGCTACTTTTATCTAAGCCTGCTGGGCTCTGATTGGATGATTCTGTCCATCCTTTCTAGGCAGGCCTGGAGGACCCACCTTTGTCACTCCTTCCTTAGGCAGATTCTAATAGGATCTCACGGCCTCCAGCAGGGGCCTCAAAGGGCCCCACCACATAACCCTTTAAGAAACTTAGATACAGTGGGGTGAGAGAAAACAGAACATGGAGTCCACAGGTGGGTGGCAATGTGAAATCAGTATCAGATGGACTAACAAAATTCAGTAAGAGACCTGCTTGAGATACATTAGATAGTCAAGTAGCTTTGATAGCAAGGCCTGGGCTGGATCTAAGCCCTTTTGGGCTGCCCACATAGAGAACCTCTTCCACTTGGAAGAATGTGTCCTTCTGGTAGATATTTTCTTCTTTTGCATCAGGATACCTAGACCTGCCAGGAGCCATCTGGGTCTGTGGTGCTCAGCCACTCAACAGCCACAGCATCATATGCAGTGACTTCAGATCTGGATGGAGTGCCTGTGATGTGAAGAGATCAGGTCTATGCAGTCTGGGAGCTGGACTGGAGGCTGAATGGACATCTGGAGCAGGTCTGTCAGCCAGTACTGCCTCAGCCAGTATGGAGCCACCAGAACAAACATGGGCTTTGACATTTGAATTTGGAATTACCCTGGGAATCAGAGGAATTGGTGGGAAGGTTCCTCTGTAGGAGGAAGGTATCTGCTGGTGACCCTGGACTCAGGCCCCCTCTTCAGAATATGGTCAATGACTGCCTGCCCAGGAGGTCTGCTGTATTGTTGTTAACTCCTGTCACTCCATTCTGGTGGTACTGTCTCCAGAAGTCAATGGCCTTCAGGCAGGGGCAAGAGGAGAGAGCACTTGTAGGTAGTGCATGGTTGTCATATTGTCTGTGAAAATTAGCAAACTCCAAAAATCACTTCTTTTATTCCTCAAAATGTAGAATATCATTTCACCTGTTTTGAGGGGGTTCCGCAGGCAACTCTTTAGATAGTTATAATATTCTAAGATTTTGGCCTGGAAATAAAGCAATGTTTAAATGTTCAAACTGGATGAAACTGAAGTAGAGCGGACTATTAATATATGAGGACTGAGAATTGAAAGATGGTAAGGGAATCTGAGATTTCTAGAGAAACTGATTATTTCAGCTATCAGAAGGATGGGGATGTAGGATATCAGATAAGTTTCATTTCAAGACCAGAATTCCACAGGGAGAGATACTTAGGCTTACATTTAATGAAATGATTAACAACTTGCTGGAAATTATTGATCAGGAGTTGAAGTCTCGTACACCAATAAGACAAAGATGCTGAGAGATGGGCATATTATTTCATTTTTAAATTATACGGTAATTTTGATAAACTGGTTAATACATAGGGTTTTAAAACAGAAGCCAGTAATTTTCCCCCTTACTGAAAGTAATGTAAAATCATGTGAAAAAGGAAGGTTTACAAATCATTTCACGTTCTGGGTATGTGGGTGTATGACAGATTGACATATAGTGCAATAGCTGTACCAGTGCATTGCAAGAGCAGATAAAACAAGTTAAAGGGATGCTGTCAAATTGCATTTGTTAAAATTGATTTATTTCTGTTAACTATAAATGGTAAGTCCTTTTAAAAAATCATTTAAAAATTAAGTTTTTTCCTCCTTCCTCTCTTCATATTTATAAACCCCTATTCACCGAGAAAAAAAGTTATTAACCATACAAGGGAACATCAAAAGTGAATGCATCCATGATTTTCACATTATCATTGTTCCTTGAAAATTTTTGAGCAGTACAGTTAGTTTCATTTGGATTGAAAAAGCAAAGGCACTGCTATATATAAGTGTCAGGTAATAACTAGCAAAATATTTTGAAGGATTTGTAATGAAATTAATCACAAAATAATGGAAGTGGATTGATTTACAGCAGTCAGTGGAGTAAAGTGCGAATATTTTTAGAAGTAACTCAGGCTGAAGTGTGAGCATGAAGTCACTTCTAACTATACACAGAGTGCTAGCACTGATTAGCTTAAATTACTTCCAACCATATACTAAGTTGTTCAAAAGTAGCATGCATATACTGCTTCATTATTAATTAAACCAGACAGGTGTAATTAAAATTTTGATACTATTTAGGACATAATAATCCTGCAATTTCAAAGCACTTTTCATCTTCCACAAACACATGTCCTTCAAAGAAGGAGAAAAATATGATCCATTAAGGCAACCAAACAACCTTAACTTTACCCTATAGTGATGCCATGAGGGAGAAAATGATGAAAAAATAATTTAAAAAAGAACTAATTCATCTGGTACTACAGAATACATTAATTATAATTTTATTCCTAGTGTCACTAATGGACAGAGTTATGCTTATATGAGTGCCTTACCCGTGCATTTCTTTAACATGTTTGCATTTTTATTTCAGTTTAGCTCTGAATTTTCTGGGTTTATGATGCTTGTTTTGAGGACAATTCCAGTAATCTTATGTTTTGTTTTGAACTTGGCTTGATGTATTGCTCTGAATAGGAATATACTTGTTTTTCACAATATATGAATGGAAAACTCAAAATATCTTGTTTGCATGGGATAATGTTAATGAGCTGAAGATATGAGGTACCAACCTATTTTATTTCTAAATTTAGGGACAGAGTCACTGGTACAGTCTGGTTGGTTCCCACCATTTTGGAGCAGCACAAAACAGCCAGAGCACATGGACCAGTTAAGAGAGATTTATAGCTCCTTTACACCACCGGAGCAGCACAAACATCAATGGCATGCTGATGAATCTGGCTTCCAATATGCTAGCATCCAGCCATGGAATTTTTAACAGGAGTGACAGTTAGCGGCCAAGTAATCTACCAGTGAGAACTCGGGACATATATATCTAGTCACTTTTACACACTTACCGGTCTTGTCTATTAGTATATTATAACACAGACACTATATTCCATGTAGAGTTGGTTGGAAAATGATTTTTCCCACCACCACAGACACGCACACAAATCACAAAGTTTCCTAAGGGTACATAAAATGAAATATTTAGTTTTGGGTAAAATCAACCTGAATCAAAATATTTCCGTTTGTACAGCCAAATCAAAACATTTTGTTTCAGATAAGTCTGAGATTAAACTATGTCTACCTGTGCTGCCATGGTACATCATGGGAGTTGTCATTCAAGTGCCTCCTGTTCTCTCTCTCCTGTGTGGGACAGGCTGTCTGGATGGATGCAGCATGGATTCATCTCAAGCTGATCAATTCAAATACATCATAGGAGTCACACAGCTGGGTGCATCATGGGAGATGAAGTCCAGTCAGGGATCCCAGCCCATAAAGGTGAAGAGGCATGAAACACTCAAACCACAATTCCTATGAGGCATCCCTGAGGCTCAGGAAGATGCAGTTTAATGTAAGAATGAGCTGATCGAAATCATTTTAATTTGGGAATGTCAAAACGAAATGTTTCAATATTTCAGAAAACAGAAAACTTGATTTTTCAACAAACTAAATATTTCCAAGGAAAATAGGCATTTCCCTCACACAGATAATATAGTAAAAAAACTCAATTTTCCACTGACAGTTTAAAAAAAATTTCAAACAGCTTTAGTGATGTGAGCGCTAAACTTGCCTACGTAGTGCAGCTAACTTTTAATTTCCTTGCTTTTATGTCAAGACATCTAACAGCACATAACTCTTACTCCTCCACTCAGAGACAGACACCTCTTCACTAGAACCACCATTTCACAACACACAGAAGACATCACAACCTGACCTCTGCCCCAGTAGGGATCCCAGCCTTTCAGTGTCTCCTCCCTCCGACTCTTCACCACCATGAACAGATCAGACTCCCTCCTACTATCCATTCTGCACTCATCAAGGAAAAGAAAAAAATCACACTCACTCATGCTTGGGGAAGACCAGGTGCTGCTGAGCTGGCTGAACAGTTTCCGGAAGAACAGCATCTCCAACACAGTATCTGTTGCTTTGCTGAAGATGCTGGCTTGACAAAGGCTGAATAAGCTCAACAGTTTCAAATGGGTGCTGGCTTTCAATCTACCAGCAGCTGCACCTTCATAGAGGACCCTGGTCATCATAAAATCTCCTTCTCTGTCAGTTAACTGTGATGTGTAAGGATTAAGTTATGATAAACACTACTGGTTTTTTTTTTGCTAATTAACAAAATAATTACATAACTCCAGAGAGTTCAAACTGCCATTAATCTACAAATTTGTGATGTACTACAATCTGTAGTTTTTAAGCTAGAGAAAAATCATGAATGAGAACTGTTTGGGGGCCAATTTTTAATGTCAGAATCTAAATTAAAGTATTTTCTTGAAAGTCCTCAGAAAAGTTAAACTTTACTTATCGATTATGTGCTGAATATGTGGGTAGATACATTATGTTTTACATATGAAACAAAAACTTCCTCTTCAAATGCAAAATAGAACACAGCCTTAACTATCATATCACAGCAGTTCACCATAACTGTAATAATAATAATTAGGTACAATAATCAATAATAATATAGCTTAATTGCAACTGAATTTTAAGTGTAGTTTACATACAAGATTGTAATGAGTTTAAGTATAAGGAAAGCTTGAAGAGTCTTATGTTAATCCATTTTGAAAATCATTCAGGACAAAAGAGATCCAATAAAGATTAAATTTCTCTGAAGGATCCATTTTTAAATTATTACCTCTCTCTGATTAACAGATTTACTTGTACATTCTCAGAAAATTCATTCACAAAGAGTATGTGTAGTAGTTTTGTCAACAATACTGCTTATTCTTAATATGTAAAAAAACTGCATTTCTGGTTTAAGTAGAAATCTTAACCTTAACTCTGGAATTGAGACCAATACCTCCATAATTCGTTATATTTTCCCAAGCCTTAAAAAAAAAAAAATTCAAGTTTAGATGCATATTTTCCCATTTATGTTTGGATAGGACTACCTCATACATATTTTCCTTAGTGTTTGGTATATAACTCTCAGGCTTTGAGAGTAATCTTTCCTGGAAGTTGAGCCTCATTTCCAATAAAATACATTTTCATTCGTAGTATGTGTTTGAATTGCACAAGAATCTTAAGCGACTGTTAAAATGATTCAGGGTTGCATTTAATGTTTACTCCAGAAGCTCTTTGACAAACATTTTAATTTTATTTCTCTCCTGTAAACCCATAAAACAGCATGATCTAAAAATTCCTTACAAATATATTAATAAAAATTTAAATATGCATGTTACTTATAGAGTTTTCAGTTAATTACATAGCAATATTGTCTTTTATACACCTTAATTAGATTAATTATTGATTAGTACACTTTCCATTGATATTTCATTAACACGCCATAACTATCTCATTATATCTGGATGAAGTTTTAAATTAATTAAAGTGTGTCTGGAAGTGAAAAGTTATGGAAACAAATGCAGCAGATCACTTTAAATACAAATTTTGCAACAGTAAGCATGTTAATTACAGCGGAGAAGAAAAATTAGACTGTACCTATTTTGAGAGTTTAATGTAATTAAATATAACAAAGACACTGTACAATATTTTCCATAGGATTACAATTTTAATATTAATAGCAGTACATTAATCTATCGTGGTATGCTCAGAGAGATTATGAAATATTATAGCTCTTTATGAAGATTATGTTCTTTGTTTATTTCAGACAAAATCTTTTATATTTTAAACAGCATCATAGATTTCTAAGTATGTGATTACAACTGTTTATTTTCATGCTGATGAGCTACGAGCTGTTTCAATAGGATGATGCTGTAATTTTCACATGATCTGGCAAATAATTCACAGTACTTTTTATGTTGTCATTAACTGTCACATTTCTTGAGTTAAATATGAGTGCTGTCACTTGAAAGTCAGAAAGCTTCTCCTAAATTTCTCAATTTCATTAGCAATTGATTCAAATCATTTCCAGAAAATAGTCTGAATTGACACATGAATTGTAGTGGTTCCTCAGCTTGGTGTTTAATTAATCAAGCTATCAGGTTCACAATAAACTATTTATCAATCTTATAATGAAGCAGGAAATCTTAAGAAGTCCTCTTTTTTTAAACTAAGTTGAGGAAAAAGTTAAAAAGTAGACAGGATGGTGGTGAAGGGGGTGGAACCAAATTGCTCCCAATCAGCAAAATTGCAGCATCAGTAGCAATAATCTTTATGCAGACTTGAAGCAATGATAGAACCTTTTGACCAAATAGACTGTGAAATGTACTGTCAGCATAAAATACAAGTACAAATTTCTTTAAATGACAAAAAATCATGTCAGTTTGTAGGGTGGAAGGCGCATACAGTGCAATGGGTGCAGCTTATTCACTAAAATGTGTGCTGACTATATCTCCTTCATATTGTCACGTTTGATTCAAGAGTTAAAAAACCCCACAAACATCCTTCTGTTGTCCTTCCTGGAAAAGATATTTGGAAAAATGTAGTTATGTTTAAGCACATGAATATCATAAACACAAGGTAAAATACATTCAGAGTAGTTTAGTTATTTGTTAGCATCCATTTTCTTGCAGAAAAGAATTTAAAATAATTTCTGAGTCTTCAAACATTAAACATTCAGATTTTTGTTTGCTTTAATGAAGAAATCACTAAAGAATTTCCACATTTGAATTCTATCAGCTCCTTTTTTCTTGGAAGAATCAGAGAATGACACACTAGAGACCATCAATCTTCCTTGTTTCTTAGTTACTGTATTTTTAAATGGGTGGAGATTCCTCCCTTCAAAAGCTGAACTTCAAAATAATGTCTTAACAAAGAGATTGCTCCTGACAAGGTGTTTTAAGAGTCTGTCTGATTGATTTGGCCCCTTTTCTATCTCCCCAAAATTAGGCAAGAATATATGGTTATAATTTCAGGGTCATGGGGCAAGATTTTGATCCCAATTACACTGGTTTTAGAACTGTCTCCATGAGTTTTTTTTCTGATTTACACAGGGGTAAGTGAAAGCAAAATCATGCCTCAGAAGTGTAATCTGATATAGACATGTCAACTGCTACTAAACAAAAAATAAGCTCTAGTTAAAAGCCCGGAATATGTCTACTTCTCCATTTTCTGAGTCAGATCATTGCTGTAGAATAACACTTATTCTGCAGTCCCATTTAGTGTTGCCTGTTTTAAATTTCCTGATCAAGTTTCTAAAGTCATCTACAAGATTAACCTTGATTCAACACAAAATCCAGCAAGCAAGTGATAAGATGGTGATTCTCTCAGTATTTTGTAAGAATAAACAACGTATGATATTAATGAATTGTGTGTCTTGAAATGCCATTTTAAGTCCTTTTAAACACTAAGATTTATTCTGAGTGTTAGTCTTATGACTTAATATAAAAACCAGTGTTCAAATATATTAAACTACCATATCCATCCAATGCATGTTTAAACCATATTAATTTTAGGCTCAACAATCAGTTACTTTTTTTTTTCTTAATGCTGAAAGTTGCCCGCCAGCTATAAATTTAACCTCCCATTAGTGACGAAATAAAAAATAATATAGAAGTCCCAACCCACTAAATATCCACTTGTGCAATTTATAATTATGTTACACTCAGAAGCAAGTCATAGCTCTAACCTAGGAACTTCTATTTCTATGGATTGAAACAAGGGCAGCTGTGTATCACAGTGAAGTAGCTATACAGCCCTTGTTTTCATAAGAGAACAGTTCAAGATAGAATTTTTTTTTCTTTATTTCATGGTAAAGCTGGAAACAACAGATGGCAGCGACCCAATCCTGCAAATGCTTACACTTGGGAGTAGATTTATTCACAAATTATAAGGACTACTCACATACTTAAAGTTAAGCATGTGTCAGTCAACAGGAGTAGTACTATTTTGTGTGTAGATATCACCAACCCAACAAGTTCATGAGTTCTCTCATTTTTAAGTTTCCCAGCAAATACTAGAAAGTTATATTCAGTTGCAATTAATTATTCTGGCAAGCAATTCTCAGCAAGTACTAGGTCCCCTATTCAAAAAATCTAATAGAATTAATAACCGTAGGTCCCTGACTAATGTTTTTTTATATATAATTAATATGGTCAATGGTCTGCATCAGACAGATATTTATCATCTTCAGAATCCAACAGCCCACAATCTTACCTCAACATTATTGATATGTCAGATCATGCACCAAACTATTTATTTACTGGGATGAACATACAAAATGCATATCCAGGTTGGCAGTTTATTAACAGTAGTATAAATATTTACATTACAATAGCACCCAAAAGCCTAGGGCCCCCTTTGTGCTGGGTGCCATGGAAACACAGAAAAGAGATAATCTCTGCCCTAAGGGCTCACAGTGTGTAAAAGACATGAGGAGATGAAGTGTAGGAGATGTGGATACAACAAATATGCAAACAAGTATTTTAAGTACATTGCTAACTCAGGATAAAATACATTTTAGAAGCAGCATAGGAAGCATAAAGAAAAGGAGTACTTGTGGCACCTTAGAGACTAACCAGTTTATTTGAGCATGAGCTTTCGTGAGCTACAGCTCACTTCATCGGATGCATAGCTGAAACCACCAGTTTTCACACAGGCCACCAAAGGGCTGTCAGATAGTAATTATTTTCTGTCAATAACCCCCAAGCCAAATTCAAACTGGTGACCTACAGGGGAAATACTCTATATCCCATTACATATACTCTGATCCATTAACGCCCAAGCAAAATTTGTTTCTGTATATGACTATGAATCAACAGGGCATTCCCGGTATGGCAACAGGATTGGATGCACCAGAACCAAAATTAGAAACATAAGAATATATATTTTCTATCCACAATAAAAATAAATGTATGTAAAACAAAACAAGAACTTCAAACTCTCACAGCAATTAAAGTATCAATATTATCGGTCTTTTTGAAATTATAATTATTTGTATTGCAATAGTGTCTAGTGGCACAATTGTGTTGGACCCTGAATGAAAACAAAGCAAGAGATAGTCCTTATCTCAAAGAGCTTGTAGTCTATGGCTCGTCTATTCAAAAGGAGGATCTTAAGGAATTTAGGCACACAAATCCCATTGACTTTCAATGGGTCCTGGGTGCCTAACTCCTTAGGCTCCACTGAAAATGCCCACCTAAGTAGACAGACAAAGGGTGGGAAGGGATATAGATACAGAGAAGTGAAATGACTTGCCCAAGGTCAGTGAAACTGTAAATAATAGAACTCAGGTCTTTTGAGTCCCAGTTCATTCCCCTATCTGCTGTGGTGGGGTTTTTAAATGTCAAAAGGATTTAGGATCACAAATCCCTTTAATACTTGTGCTCCTAACTTCCTTAGGCACTTTTGAAAACCACAGTCTAGATAGCACTGCCTGTTTGCTCTTGCAAAGAGTGCCACAGGGTTTTTAATGAGCACAAGCAGGTATTGCTCAGTTTTTCATCTCAAAATAGTTCTCTTTAAGAGGTTGTTGGATGCTGGATTATTGATCCTGGGATGACTCAGAGGGATGAATAACATCTACTAAATATTCACCCTCAGCACAACTTACAGTGGCTGCACTTAAAACATTTTCAGAGATACAACTCATAAGAGATATTCCAGTATTTATAATGGAAGTGCTGGTGGAATCAGTAATGTCTTCCAAAATTTTTCAGGGTGTCCATTTTAGATCTTCCTCACCATAGGAGGTGACTTCCTCTCTACCTGGGGGGTGCTGACCCCTCCCTTCTGCCCCAGGCCCTGCCCCCACTCCACCCCTTCTCCCACTTCCCCCACCCTACCCCGCCTCTTCCCGCCCTTGCTCCATCCCAAGCCCCACGCCACCCCTTTCCCCAAGGTCCCACCCCCACTCCACCTCTTCCTGCACCGCCTCTTTCTGCCCCTTCCCCGAACTCACCTTGTCCCTGCTCCTCCCCCTCCCTCCCAGCACATCCTACACACCGTGGAACAGCTGATCTGCGGCAGGCAGGAGGTGCTGGGAGGTAGGGGGAGGAATTTCCTGGTGCAAGTGCTAGGGGAGCCAACTAGGGGGGGCGCTTTTCTTGACCTGCTGCTCACAAACCGGGTAGAATTAGTGGGGGAAGCAAAAGTGGATGGGAATCTGGGAGGCAGTGACCATGAGTTGGTTGAGTTCAGGATCCTGACGCAGGGAAGGAAGGTAAGCAGCAGGATACGGACCCTGGACTTCAGGAAAGCAGACTTCGACTCCCTCAGGGAACAGATGGCCAGGATCCCCTGGGGGACTAACATGAAGGGGAAGGGAGTCCAGGAGAGCTGGCTGTATTTTAAGGAATCCCTGTTGAGGTTACAGGGACAAACCATCCCGATGAGTCGAAAGAATAGTAAATATGGCAGGCGACCAGCTTGGCTTAATGGTGAAATCCTAGCGGATCTTAAACATAAAAAAGAAGCTTACAAGAAGTGGAAGGTTGGACATATGACCAGGGAAGAGTATAAAAATATTGCTCGGGCATGTAGGAAAGATATCAGGAGGGCCAAATCGCACCTGGAGCTGCAGCTAGCAAGAGATGTCAAGAGTAACAAGAAGGGTTTCTTCAGGTATGTTGGCAACAAGAAGAAAGCCAAGGAAAGTGTGGGCCCCTTACTGAATGAGGGAGGCAACCTAGTGACAGAGGATGTGGAAAAAGCTAATGTACTCAATGCTTTTTTTGCCTCTGTTTTCACTAACAAGGTCAGCTCCCAGACTGCTGCGCTGGGCATCACAAAATGGGGAAGAGATGGCCAGCCCTCTGTAGAGATAGAGGTGGTTAGGGACTATTTAGAAAAGCTGGACGTGCACAAGTCCATGGGGCCGGATGAATTGCATCCGAGAGTGCTGAAGGAATTGGCGGCTGTGATTGCAGAGCCCTTGGCCATTATCTTTGAAAACTCGTGGCGAACGGGGGAAGTCCCGGATGACTGGAAAAAGGCTAATGTAGTGCCCATCTTTAAAAAAGGGAAGAAGGAGGATCCTGGGAACTACAGGCCAGTCAGCCTCACCTCAGTCCCTGGAAAAATCATGGAGCAGGTCCTCAAAGAATCAATCCTGAAGCACTTAGAGGAGAGGAAAGTGATCAGGAACAGTCAGCATGGATTCACCAAGGGAAGGTCATGCCTGACTAATCTAATCGCCTTTTATGATGAGATTACTGGTTCTGTGGATGAAGGGAAAGCAGTGGATGTATTGTTTCTTGACTTTAGCAAAGCTTTTGACACGGTCTCCCACAGCATTCTTGTCAGCAAGTTAAGGAAGTATGGGCTGGATGAATGCACTATAAGGTGGGTAGAAAGCTGGCTAGATTGTCGGGCTCAACGGGTAGTGATCAATGGCTCCATGTCTAGTTGGCAGCCGGTGTCAAGTGGAGTGCCCCAGGGGTCGGTCCTGGGGCCGGTTTTGTTCAATATCTTCATAAATGATCTGGAGGATGGTGTGGATTGCACTCTCAGCAAATTTGCGGATGATACTAAACTGGGAGGAGTGGTAGATACGCTGGAGGGGAGGGATAGGATACAGAAGGACCTAGACAAATTGGAGGATTGGGCCAAAAGAAATCTGATGAGGTTCAATAAGGATAAGTGCAGGGTCCTGCACTTAGGACGGAAGAACCCAATGCACCGCTACAGACTAGGGACCGAATGGCTAGGCAGCAGTTCTGCGGAAAAGGACCTAGGGGTGACAGTGGACGAGAAGCTGGATATGAGTCAGCAGTGTGCCCTTGTTGCCAAGAAGGCCAATGGCATTTTGGGATGTATAAGTAGGGGCATAGCGAGCAGATCGAGGGACGTGATCGTTCCCCTCTATTCGACACTGGTGAGGCCTCATCTGGAGTACTGTGTCCAGTTTTGGGCCCCACACTACAAGAAGGATGTGGATAAATTGGAAAGAGTCCAGCGAAGGGCAACAAAAATGATTAGGGGTCTAGAGCACATGACTTATGAGGAGAGGCTGAGGGAGCTGGGATTGTTTAGTCTGCAGAAGAGAAGAATGAGGGGGGATTTGATAGCTGCTTTCAACTACCTGAAAGGGGGTTCCAAAGAGGATGGCTCTAGACTGTTCTCAATGGTAGCAGATGACAGAACGAGGAGTAATGGTCTCAAGTTGCAATGGGGGAGGTTTAGATTGGATATTAGGAAAAACTTTTTCACTAAGAGGGTGGTGAAACACTGGAATGCGTTACCTAGGGAGGTGGTAGAATCTCCTTCCTTACAGGTTTTTAAGGTCAGGCTTGACAAAGCCCTGGCTGGGATGATTTAACTGGGACTTGGTCCTGCTTTGAGCAGGGGGTTGGACTAGATGACCTTCTGGGGTCCCTTCCAACCCTGATATTCTATGATTCTATGATTCTATGATCAGCAGGGCTGCCAGTGGGAGGGAGGCGCTGGGGGGGTAGGAGGGGAGCTTGGCTGCCAGTGGGAGCTATGTTTCTCATGTAGTTTTCAATCAAGTATTGAGCAGGCCCGAGTCATGCTTAGTTAATGTGAGATGCTTAGATGTCAGTCAGAGAAGCAACTCTACAATCTCCAAAAGTGTGAAGAAACAGATTCAGGAACGTACACGTTTAAGTTACAGTAAATCATGTTTTAAGTCATGTATTAGATATGAAAAATTTTCAAACAAATAAAAGCAGTACTAATTCACAGAACTGAAAACATTTCAAGTAGTTACAGATTGCGGGTTCAGCTGTCAAAATGTAGTGCCACTGCCAACAAGACAGTAGTTGGCAAAAAATACCCCTTGCAGGAAGTAAAACAGTAAATTAAAACCCCATTTCATTGGACCATATGCATTATCCATTAGGCTTGGTTTTGTGATGATTTTGGCATTCATTGGGGTGGAAAAGGTTTTGTTGGTGCAAAACAGTCAGTATGAAACTTAAGTCACAACTCACTTGTAAATGTGAGCAGTTAGTAAAGGCTGCAACTGTACTGGGTCTTTTGGGGGAGAAAAAACTGATTCTTGGCCTACTGAAGAAAAAAATTGTAAAAAGATAATATACACCATGTCAGTAAATTTTTTTTAAAAAATAACCAAACCATTGTTCAAATTTTTGCACTAAATTTAGGTGGTAAGGACTGTTCAAAATTCTCACAAGCGACGTGCTTTTGAGTTAAATAAAAAACAAGGAAAGAACACCACCACATACTGTGACACAGACATGCCCAGACACACCCACGTAGGTATATTACCCTTTATCAGACCATCGTCTCAATATTTCACCAAAGGAGGTCATGTGTGGTCTCTGCTGAAAGCTAAAAACTAACAGATTGTTACGTTTATTGAGATGTTTGTACAGGAACCAATTTTAGACTTATGGAACATGTAGGATATTATGTTCCAGATCTGTTGGGAGCGAAACCTAGCGCCTAGAAGGAGAGTATGAGATCAGTGAACTTAAGAACAATGGCTTCCTGTGGACTGAGCCAGTTTGTGATTATAGTCTGGTCCAAGTGATGGCTTCAGCATTTACAAACATAAAAAAAAACAATAGAAGTATCTGAATAGTGAACCCCTGGGTCGAAAGACAATCTATTTAAGAAGACTAGGACAAGGAGACATCCATTACAGAGGAGTGACTCTGTCAGCAGGGGTTGTCTCAGGAATGGTGGATCTCAGTTTTCCAGACTGGAGAAGTGCTGTTTAGAATAGATTTGGGTGAGAAATACCTTATTAGACAGGAAAGTAACTCAATAAGTACAGGCTGTAGTTTGCATCTTACATTTTTCTTTTATCTGTAACCTTATGCTTCCAAATCTTTTTACTTGCCTTTATTTTGAATCTCTATTTCAAGCTCTGTTAAATGAACTTTAATTTGGTTTTACTACAAATATGACTGAGTGGGTTGTGCTAAGGAAAGTGTATGAACTGAAGTGAAACTGGTGAATTACTGTTTCCACAGAGGATCTTGAGTCCAGAGCTACGCCAGCCCAGCGTTAGTACAGATTAGAATCTTAAGGGCTGATCTACTATACATTGGATAGCCAGGCCCCACAAGAGGTATGATGGAGCATAAGTCCACCAATGGCCAATAGCCAAGATGGTCAGGGATTTAAGCCCATGCCCTGAACTTCAGACTGCTAGAAGGGCCTGGGCCTGAATGACAGTGGATGGATCACTTAACAAATTGCCCTGTTCTGTTCACTCCCTTTGAAACATCTAGCATCAGCCATTTCAGAAGACAGGATACTGGGCTAGATGGACCATTGGTTTGACCCAGTACAGCCATTCTTATGAGGCCAGGATTTGACCATCAGTACATTGGCACTTTCCTACACGGGGGCTTCTAAGAGAGCAGCATAGCAGCCAACTCTGTCTGTTCTATGCCAGCTGGAGATTTCCCATTGCCAGCTGGGAAGGATCTGGAGGTTTTCCAACTTCCAGAGTAGTGCGAAGGGGCCAGAATACAGGAAAAGGTAACATTTCAGGGCCAGTTTCTAATTCCCTGTGTGTTTGTTTAGAAAACTGCATCTTCCCCAGTTTCCTAGACTGTTCTTTAACATGGGCCCATGGCCCAGCAGGTACTCAGCATTCAAAACTACAGTAATTTATGAATTCCAGCTAAATCAGGGGGTGCACATTTAAATCAACCAAGAGTAAAAAGCTGGGGTGGCTGAAGGGTGCATGAGGCCCTAGAGATTTAAAGGTCCCTACATGCCACAACAAAACAGTCTGCTGTTTGACTGGATATTTTATAAATAATTGTCTGAGGCAGAGGCCTCCTACAGCTTGCAGATATCACACTCTCGGGTAGAGAGAATGATTTTTCTTCTTGATTAAAACATACTATTTGACAGTCGTACACAAGTTTGCCTTGAATACTTTTATGGATGAAATTGCGTCTATAATGGATATGTGATCCATTTGGGAAAATGTAAGATTTATGCACATTGGTGTGGTTTGTGCATAGAGGTTTAGACAAACCCACAACTGCATGCAATGATCAAACATAAGCAGAAACACACTCCAAAGTGTGACAGAATGAACAGATCACGGTCTAGATGACAGCTTGGATTTACAGAGAAGTATTAATAACTAGCTAATCTTTTTGTGCATTCACACAACCTCCTCCCTCCCCCCTCCCGACACACACACAATTTAGGTCAGGGATGGTAATCGTCCTAACTATATTAAAATCTATTGGTTAAATAATGAGCTCTGCAAAAGGGTGTACATCAGATCTGGCATTTGTAGTTGCCTGTTTTTGCCAAGGAGTCCAAGACGACCTCTGTACTCAAAAGAAATGTAATAAAACTGACTGCTCATATTTCTTGTCTGTCTGCATTAATTCTTGCTCGTATAATGAAATACAGAAACACGTGTTTAAAGGGGGGGGATAAGGAGGCATGATTTGGAGTCAGATTGTGCACAAAGAGTTATGAGATACACATTCTCATCAGCGATGTAAACCAGTGCTAGCTCTATTTACTGCTGGTGTCAGCACTATCAATAAATAACATTTGCAGTGACAAGAAGACGGGAAGCGTGAGCACAATGCGTTGAACTGCAAGCAGCAATATCAACAATGATTCTTTCCCTTTGCCTGCAGAAGGATACCACTCAGTGCGTGGTGCAGAGAAAATCTGGAGGGTGTCAATGAGCTGTGTGCCCCATCAAGATATGTGCAATACCAATCACAAAGCGCCTAATATGAGAGTACTAGTTCTCTGTCAGCGCTTGTTGTGAGTATACATTACAAAAATCACCAAACTCATTCTTTCAACATCAGAAAAATAAATGTTTCTTAGCCAAATCAGAACAGTACTTCTAATAAAGTCTACACCTCAGAAAATTATTAAGGATGTAAGTGCAACTAGAGAGGGACTTGGACTTGATGGGATCCCAAGGAAAATGTCAGAGGGAGTTTTGCCCCTTTTCTTTGTCCACAACTCCTTCTCATGTTGTATCAAAGCGCAAAGGAACTGTGAATCTTAATTTCCAGGAAAAGACAACCGATATCATGGAAAAGCTGTAGTATGAGACCGATTAATTTAATACCAATACATTTAAATGAATAAAAACAGCAAATGGCATTATGTATCATACCATATAGTAAACACTCTCCATAACTAGAATAGGGTTTAGTAAACTTTGAAGGGGAGATTTGGGCAAGCATGGGTTCAGAAAACACCTATCAGTTAGGCTGTTTATCAGAGCTATGATAACCACTTGAGAATGCAAAACTGGACTTGAAGGACTGGATTCTCAAATCATTAACACCAGTGTAAATCCAGAGCAGCTCCATTGAGTTCGATGGAGTTACATGCATTGCTGTAAATCCAGAGTAAGAAGAAACTCAGGCTTGAAATCTGGCAAAACAATCGAGTTCACTCTGTTCTGGAACTAGTCACAGCAGAGGCTTGACAACCAGAAAGGCTACTGTGCAAAGGGCAAGACATTCAGGCCTCACTTTTAGACAGCTAAGGTTATGATTACTGTCATTTAAATACATCAGCTTTTTAAATCATTGGACACTGGAAAGGACTGAGACTCCAGGATTCTTCCCATTGAATAAAAAGATACAGACGTACTAAATAGAATGACAAATGGCAAAATACTAAGGTGAGTGTGCCTTGCCAAGCTCTGGGACTGGTACATGGTCTGGTGCGTTAGCACAAGGTCTATGGACTATGTATGTTACCTAAGCCTTTGAAATAAGACCCACAGGACTTGTACTGGCCGTCTACATAAGGATATATTTCACTCATCAGTGGGAAAAATACAGAAAGGTACCTAGAGAGTTTAGAAACATGGTGAGAAAACAAAACGAGCCTCATCTCAAATAAATGAAAGCTACTCTCTCTGGGGGGCAATGAAACATTAAATGGAAGCCTTCTCCTTCTATTAATGTGTAATTATGTTGATTTTCTTCACCTGGCCAAGACAAAGGGAGACGCAGACACCTTGGTTATGGGATGGATAAAAAAGTTTGCCGCACCACTGTAAAGTATGGAAGGGATGGTGGAGCCATAGAGAGCTTTTTTCCAGAAAATAATTCTAAAAAGTCTATGTAAACTCTCTTTAGCTAAACAAATGTTCTGAGTGTACCAGAAATGTTACACTTTCAGTGAAAAACACTCAGGAATAATTGCCTGCATACTCATTCTCTGGGAGCCTCAACTAACTGCCAACAGATTTATGCTTTTCCAATTGCCTTCAACAGAAACGTTTCATGGAAATTCTTATGTACCCTGACTACTGAATTAATTCAAATTAATATAGAATTAAAAAAAAAAATTCTTGGAAGAACTGAGAATTCCTGCACTGTGCAAAGGGATGCCCTCATCTGGAATATTGCATCCAATGTTTTGTCTTACCTTAAGTAAAATAGAATGGAAACTGAAAGGATGAACATAAGGGAAATGCAGATAGAGGCATGACAGGATTATTCATCCTTGGAAAAGTTGTACAGTTAGAGACTTGATTGAGGAATTCATAATTATGAAGGGCAAAATAAAAAACGGATCTATCCCTTGATTTGTTAATAGCCTACCCCCTGATATGAGAACAAGTGGGCATTTCATTAAAGAAAAGGGAAGTGATTTCTGAACTGATTAAAGAAGATATTTTGTTGTGCAGAGACCATTACATCTCATATATCATAGAACACTGGTGGAAAGAACCCCCAGATTCCATCTAAACTTACCATGCTGTCTCCCCTTGGAAATCTCATTTCTCTGCACCGGTGTATGTGTGTGCGCGCGCAGAGGTTCTAGACTCCACAGACAAATAAGTCCTGTCTCAGGGTAGCTAGAACCTCACAGGCTGTTAGATGGGGGTTCAGCTTCTACTGAGCAGCACCCAAAATAATAAATAGCACCACCACCACCTAGCTCTCCTATACTGCTAGTGGTCTCCGATCCACTCTATCTGTGCTACACCCCAGTTATTAAACAGTCTCTTGGAGGAACCCTTTAATGTGCCAGAGCCCCAAGGGGACTGACTCTTCCTTCAGGATGGGTCATGCAGCCTCACCGCCTTCTCAACTGGGTTCCAGCACTTCCGTTTCACACCATGAGCTCTGCCCAGCAAGTCGAACTGAAATAGACTCCTGGTAGAGACTTATTCTCTCCTCAGGGACAAATGCTCCACAGCAAATATTTACAGTGACACCCCACACAGCATTTGCAAAACAGCATGGGATTTATGAGTGTCATAAATATAAAGGGAAGGGTAACCACCTTTCTGTATACAGTGCTATAAAATCCCTCCTGGCCAGAGGTAAAACCCTTTCACCTGTAAAGGGTTAAGAAGCTAAGGTAACCTCGCTGGCACCTGACCCAAAACGACCAATGAGGGGACAAGATACTTTCAAAGCTGGAGGGGGTGAGGGGAACAAAGGGTTCTGTCTGTCTGTGTGATGCTTTTGCCAGGAACAGATCAGAAATGCAAGCCTTCTAACTCCTGTTAAGTTAGTAAGGAATCCAGCTAGAAAATGCATTAGATTTTCTTTTGTTTAATGGCTGGTAAAATAAGCTGTGCTGGAGGGAATGTATATGTCTGTTTTTGTGCCTTTTTGTAACTTAAGGTTTTGCCTAGAGGGATTCTCTATGTTTTGAATCTGATTACCCTGTAAGGTATTTACCATCCTGATTTTACAGAGGTGATTCTTTTACTTTTTCTTTAATTAAAATTCTTCTTTTAAGATCCTGATTGCTTTTTCATTGTTCTTAAGATCCAAGGGTTTAGGTCTGTGTTCACCTGTACCAATTGGTGAGGATTATCATCAAGCCTTCCCCAGGAAAGGGGGTGTAGGGCTTGGGGGAAGACGTCTCCAAGTGGTCTCTTTCCCTGATCTTTGTTTAAAACGCGTGGTGGTGGCAGCATAGGGTTCAAGGACAAGGCAACGTTTGTACCTTGGGCAAGTTTTTAACCTAAGCTGGTAAAAATAAGCTTAGGGGGTCTTTCATGCAGGTCCCCACATCTGTACCCTAGAGATCAGAGTGGGGAAGGAACCTTGACAATGAGTAAGCTAAACACAACATTGGAAGTCCTTATGTTAGCATAGAGACAAAGGCTAGAGCACAATATTTTCTGGCCAGCCACAACTCACCAGCCAAGTGGCAATGAACTCCATTTTCAGGCTCGCTCTCTCTCTCTCGCTCAGACATCCTTCCTTAGTCAGTTCCCAATGAGAGTATTCCAAGCTTCTTCCACAGCCCACAGGTATTCCCTGGTAGAAACATCTGTCCTTTGTTCTTGAGCTGGGGGTCTCTGCTCAGCTTCCTTGCTGAGAGGCAGGGAAATCCTCCTGCCTCTGGGTCATTGGTTGCTAGGTGTTAATGTCCTGGTGACTAGGTTTTCCATTCGCTTCTTGGATTTTCTGTTGATATGGGCTGGCCTCGGTCAATCTTTTTAATGACCCATTCAGTACGTTCAGCCAGCTAGGCCATACACAAACCTGTCTCTCTCAGTCTACCCTGAGAGCAAAAAACCTCTCTCCCTCCACTGGGTAGCAATACAAAGCATAGTGGGAATCTGAGGCACACATAAGCTTCATAAAAATATTACAAAAAATTCCCACTTCATCACAAGTAGTAGATCCCCAAGAAGACGGTCAGTATCATTACCTCCATTTTATAGAAGGGGAAACTGAAGCATAGAGAGGTAAACTGACTTGCCCACAGTCAACCAGCAACCAAGCTGGAAACAGAATCTAGGTCTGCTCAGTCCCAGGTCCACTAGGCCACACTGCCTGCTAGTGGCAGATTTATTCGATAAAGGTGGGAAGGACAGAAGAAATTAGATTTGAGGTGACATAATGCATGCAACAAATGACACAGAAATGCAAACACACTAAACTACAATGAACTTGATGTATTTACTTTTCCCGCAAGATTCTTTTTTGTGTGGAGTCCTCTATATAATCAACTAATGCACCTGTGTTACCTACATTTATTAAAGTCCTGGCAGCCCTTGTGGAGTAAAATGGCTGATGTTTAGAAGCAGAACAACTGACCCTGTTCTCACTGATTAAAACCATTTGCTCACCAGCTACCAAGAATCCAAATAAACCCAGAGATGGTGGCCTTAAAATAGAATTCCTAATGCAGAATCTCAGCTACAAATGCACTTCCCCACTTCTGCAGACATCAAGCCAACAACCTCTGAACACCTCACTCCTGGATTGCATCTAAAGATGGCTGCAATGTTCATGGCTGGTGGTCACCCTGCAGTCTGGGCTGCATAGCGTCACATAGCCAATTGGGGCAGCCAAGGTCAGGCATGGTTGGCTTCAGTGTTACTCCTGATTGGTCTATAGGCTAACAAGAGGGCCTGTGGCTTCTCTCTCTACTCCCTTAGGCAGAATTCCCTGAACCTAGTCTAGTAGCCCAGAACATTCTAACATGATGGGGCATCATCCCTCCTCATTTGACCATACTGGAAGGGGCCCTCTGCTAGTAGAGAGGCAGGACAAATTTAAGAAACTTCCTAATCTATTTATTGCTGTTAGTCTTTATCCTGCAGAGATGCTCAGATGCCACCTAAAAACAGCAGAGGAATGAGATTATGAGGAAACCAGGGTTATATATTTGTCTTAAAATGTGATCTAGGAACATATGTTAGTGACTGCTCAGTGTAAGTGGCTAATGAATCTATTATTGCTTTTAAGCTGCTGGACCTAGTCCTTTAGTTCAATCATTAGAAACTTGTGCTTTTTAAATCCACAAGTCTCAGGTTCAATCCTCTCAGACAACCCAACCAGAGGCACTGGTTATAAATAGTACACTGTTGGCCAAGATGAATATTGTGGCTGAAGTTATGAGAAAGGATAACAGTTCTTTTAATCTTGCAGTGTTTCCCCTCTCCCACGCCCAGGTAAAAAGTCAAATTATGTCTAATGCCTAAAAGCCATACTGAGTTGGCATGGAGTGAAGGCATTATGCTTGTAACAGGCACTGTAGAAAACACATACTGTGGCAAGTGCTCCTTGACGTGCAACTATCCTGGTGCTAGCTACTGCTCTAGGGATGAAGCCATAGCTTCTGCCCTGTCCTGACACTCCTACATGGTGGAACACACACACAGTGACATTTTGGGTTCACCCAGGCCAGTAAGGGGTTTGGTCACCATCTGCCTTGTAACCCTGGCTGTCTTGTGGCTATGTAGCTTTGGTCCAGAACTCTGACTCCAACAGTATGCCAGCAGCCCACAAGTTGCACCCTGGCTTTGCCCAACCTGGTTACTCCTTCCAGCCTCGAATTCATCCCAAAATCATCTCACTGCAGGGACCAGTCCTTCTCTCTGGACCTTCACAGAGAAACCACTGGGTTCACTGCCTTTATAGAGAGAGTAAAACATTCCTTACTGAACTTATACAGACTATTTATAATGAAAGCAAAACAAGTTTATTAACAAAAAAGCAGGGATTAAGTGATAACGTACCAAAGTAAAAGGGATAAAGGTAGAGGTGGTTACAAGCAAATAAAAGTGAAAACACAGATCTAAAAGTCTAAAACGTAATCTAGCAAGTTACTAGATGGTTTCTCTCACCCAGTCTCCTTTGCAGCCTTTCACTGACCAAGACCCATCACACAGATCAAATCACTTGGTTTGTCTCCCCTAGATCAAGGATAAAGATGGAATCTCTCTCTGTTCCTTATATTCCCAAAGGGATGTCTTTGTCTGACAAGTCTGGAAGGCCTCCTAGGGATTCAGTCTCCTGTGTCTCATGTGGTGCAGGAGCCACACTGATGTTCTGTCTCTTGAGTTCAACATCAGGATAACCCCTGCTGGTTTAGTTCTATTGCTTTGTTTTTTGCTAATATGTAAATGAGATAAACCCACATTCCTTTGCCTAGGACAGTCCTGTTTATCACCTTTACCTAGGCCAGGCTATCGGGTTTTAAACATGTTCTACTAATATCATAAAGAGGGAATTCATAACTTCACATATAAGGTTAACACATGCATTTTACAACTATATTAATGACCATTATATTAGCTTTCATATGATACCCAACAAGGCATATTTTGTATAAATATTATTGCAGTAGTGCGTAGGGTGTGAATACAGGGGTACCTAGGATATGCCTCTCTCTCACACAGGACAGAAATGCTTACTGTTACATTGTAGCAACACTGGGGGAAGATGATACTTCCTGCCCATTCCTCCCTTCTCACTTACCCGGGGAGGGGCATTTTAAATTTAGTCCATTACTGAAGTCAAAAGCCGTTCAAATTATTTATTGTTACAATTTCTAGAAGGATCCAAGTGTATTAGCGGTCTTGGGGTTACATCACCCTGGAAGGGAAATGCATTCTTTATGTCAAACACAGACGCATATGTTTTATGCATGCTTGTTGTTTTAAAAAAAAAATCAATTTTATTTTTAAAATAAGCTTTTCCACATTAGCATGGATGTATCATCAGGTGATCAAAGAGTAATCATATTACCTTTTATACACACAACAATCAACACTATACAATGTAGTTAAATAGGATGGAGTGTAATGGGAGGCTGTGAATGTTGTCTGATTGGGTTGATGGAGGATAATAAATTATCAGAGCTCCAGGACAGTATTCACTGCTAATACTGGCTTCTGATTTTTCCAGGCACATGATACCAGTTAATCCTTCACTCTGGGAGTCTCCTCACCTTTGAACTTCTTTCTAAAATGAAAAAATGCCAACAATTAAACCAAGAAAGCAACTTGAGTTTGTGTAGGTCCTAGATGCCATACACAGCATGTTAGAATACTCAGAACCTCACCTGACCTCACCTACAGCATGAGCCCCACCAACATATGACTTTCATCCAAACTTCCCTGGATTTGTTTAATCAGAAAAAGAATAAGATGGAAACACCTTTTCCAGTTCTAGGATAGAAGAGAGAAAATCTTGTTGTGCAAGCCAGATGGCAGGATCTGAATGTGAAGTCTTTGGAGGAGAATGAAAATATCCACACCTTCACTGGATAAAGGACAGTTTACTGTACACCTCACAGGATCCTGGAATGCAAAACTGAGACTGCAGAAAAGCAGAGAAGGATTAAGCAATGCAAGAGTATTGGGGTCCCAGTCAGTAAGGAGGGTGCCAAACAATCAAATTCATGGGCAAATTAATGTCCACATTGCACAACTTGAATGAGTCTATATTTCAGTGAGTTATCAAAACCAGCAGGGGCACCCAAAAGAGGCAGACATTAAAGGCATGTGGCACAGCTCTAAAGGAAGAAAAGGGAGGAAAAGATTTGATTTTCACAGGGCATGCAGTCCCCATCTTTGCACCAAAGGTAAGCCACCTAATTCAGAGTAGGTGGATTAAGGCAATAGCTCTGTTTAAATTGTCCTTCACAGATGAGAAAGTGAAAATACTTTGTGAGACAAGATGTGACTCTTTTTCTTTGGAGAACATAAAGAACAACAGGGAACGAAGTGACATGGTCTAATCTGGACAAAGTAGAAGAGTATTTGGGCAACACCAAACAGCAGTGCTAGAATTGTGGCAAATGCAGACAAACCTTCAAGGGGAACAGTATCTAAAGAACATGGACTGGCAGACTTATGGTTTCACTTTGACTTGATCTGAATCTCTGGTTTCATAGAATCATAGATGTAACAGATGCAAAAGACCTGTTAGAAGAGACCGATTTCACCTTCCTACCAACACGCGATTATTCTTCATTGTACAGTTCTTGTTTAGTCAAGTCTAGTTTTAAACAGCTCAAATTGGGTTTCTACCACTTCCTCTGCAGATTACACACTGTCTACTCAATTTCACCATCAATAGAAATTATCAATTTTTTAGTATCCATGGGCCTGATTCTCCCCTCTCGCCAGTTTTACAATGGTGCAAACTGTATTGAAGTCAGTAGAGTTATTGATGCTTCATATGAGTGGCAGTGACAGAAGGATCGGGTCCCATGTGTACATGACATAAGGGCATGCTACCAAGCAATGTGTTGGGTAGAAAGAAGACTTTTAGAATGGCTGAGACATGCTGAGTTAAGAACACAATCAATACAAGATCTGACTCATGCCTCCAAAAAAAAAAAAAAAAAAATTAACAGATTTTTTTGGGGGGAAAAAAGATTTACAGTCCATGCTTGGTTGAGAGAAGTTCACAGCTTGATTATAGAAAGAATCATCTTTCTCATCTTCCAAATTCATTCAGATGCAAGGCAGCAGCTGGTTTAGCTGCCGTTTGTCTTGCTTTGCATGCAGTATCAAGTTATCTTTTTGTCAGCCAAGCCTCAAAGTTCACACATTGCACCTAACAGTATCAAATGTTTCACAGGTGTTTTTTTAGTATCATTTTTAACTGTAATAGCAACAAGATTATTTGGGGAAGGGAAAATACCATAATAAGATAAGGAAGTTTAAAAGACAAGTTAGTCTGGCTGCTTTTGCAGACCTTGCCACTGCTCCACAGGATCCACTCTGGACTCCAGGCTGTTAGCTCTTCAAGGTAATTTATCAAGTACGGAGTTCACCAAGGTTATAGCTAGCTGTCACCATTCAGTGTTACAACCAAATGCTAGTTATACATGGTCTTACAATTATGGCAGAAGCCGAGTCCTTGTGGTTTGAAAACAAACTCCTGTATTTCTTATGATAGGAGTCCAGGATACATGGAGGAACCCTGAGCATTAAAGTAGAAGAAATACTACTTCCTAGAGAACCAGTTTGGGTGATTAAGACACAAGCCTTTGATGGAGGGGGAAGATTCTAGAGATATTGTACATGGCCTACTCAGATATCCACAGCATCCCAGGGAAGCTCACCTGCTGTATCACCCCTTAAAAGGCTGATGCTGCATTACATTCTACAGCCAGTCTGCTAGCTCCATTGGATGATTCAAAGCATTACCTTCTCCTTACCCACTTTGAACCTTTATGATAGCAGGGAGCACTATCTGTAATTTTGCCTGGTCCCTGCGCAGGTTGGGGCAAATCTAAGGCAGAGAGAGAAGAAATGGAACAAAGAAGTCTAACGAGGCCCATAATCATACAAACCTGGTGACTGAAGCTCTCTACTAACAGATTAGACAGTACAAGGCAGTGCTCTTGCAATGGCCCTGCCAATGTGCCTCAACATGAACTTCACTGAATCTTTGGGCTATATTTTGAGACTGCAAGTCAGGATACAAATTAGTGTCAGTTATGACTGGAAGAAAGTAGTTTGTGATGGGAACATATAGTATGTACAGACTACATATGGTAAGAACTTGAACGCTACTGAGGTAAATCTCCCATTTGGAACATCAAATTGGCCAATTTACAGATCCCCTGAGCATGCAACCACCTGATTTTCTGCTTTTTTCCCCTTCTTCTGTAGTTTAAAACTGAGTCTTCTATTCTTAATCTCTTGTCTCAACGATTTATGCTTTCCCCAGTAGTAAATGGTAGCATAATGGAAAATGTACAGGTAGAGAACATATTCTGTACCTCAGAATATGTAGAGATGGGTCTGAATCATGAAACAAGAATCCCGATTTCTAACCCCTCAAAATATAGGGCCCAGGATCTCAGATGGGGGGTGGGAGGCTGTCCTGGCCATTAGAGAGAGATTGAGGCTAGCTGTGAAATTTGGATCAGAGCTCAAATTTGGAACCCAAAATTCACATAATTTTAGATCTGATTTTTTATTTTAGTTCATCTCTAAATAGATTTTAATAACTTTTTTAAAGTCACCAACACTCTGTTTAGACCATCAGCTTTGCATGCTGCATTTATAAATATTGTTCTCAGACAAAAGAACACAAACCTCCCCACACTGTTGAGATCCTCCAGCCTGGACCACATGGGATCCAACATGTGTTTCATTGACAAAAGTCCAAGTAATCCAAACAAAGGCATCACTCTGGATGCTGATAATATAAAATACCTAATTAACTCGATTTGATCAGAGAAAAATCTCTTCAATGAATGACTATTTTGCATTTATATAGCATTTCTCATCAGAGACTTTCAAAAAGATTTACAGACATTAATTAAGCCTCACAATACCCATTTTACACCTTGGTAAAATGCATCACAACAGTGGCTACACAGGGGTAGATCCAGGGAGAGCCTGCCATGTCTTGACTGCTAATCAGAAAGACCATGGAGTCCCCCTAGTTCTAATATCTCCAAAATCCCCTTTCACTAAAAAGTTTCACAAAAGAATTTGGAGCATTTGAGGAATATCCCACATCTTTTGAGCAAGACAAGGCAAACTTTCTTATAAAGGGAAAAACAGACAGACATGGACATTACAAGGGAAGTAAAGGAACAAGCCTACATATTCCATGCTAGCCTTAAGGGTCTTTTTCAAGAACATCACTGGGAAAAAAAACTGATCACATTTCTAATTTGATGTCATTAGTAGTATTTTGGCTGTGTGCAGTATTTCTCTTGGCTAAATATATTACAGCATCAACATGCTGATGCCATATAGGTATTCTTCAATTATGCTACAATATTACTTTGAAATATGTTTCAATTTAAAGTGACACAATAATCCTATATTCACTCATTCTTTAATTTGAATCACTGGTAATACGATATGGATACAACAGACAACCTACTGTCTATTAGCAATTTTACAGTGAATCACTGCTGGAGTCTGTCATCTTAATATTTATTTAACTGAGCTCCATATGATCTATTTGAACATAGCACATATTCCTGTCTTTTCCTTTCTGACATCATGTGTATAAAAACAAATTTTGTTCAGTGTATGAAATATGTATACATCTTATTCAGAAAGATTTATAAATGCATAAGGTTAACCTCTAAAGAATTAAACAAATACAGAATACCACTAATTATGTTTATTTATGCTTACTTATTTCATGCACACAACCTCAGGGCTGTATTTTTATAAGCATATTAACAGCATGCAGCACAGGAAAAGGAGAGTTGATGGGTTAGGATCACGGTACTGGGAGTCAGGATTCCTGGATTATGTTGTCCTGGTGGCCCTAACTCACATTCACAGTCGGTCATACCCTGGGCTGGACGTAAGAAATGAAGGAACTAGCCCCCAATTCTGATCAGACCACTTCTTCTTGGTGGTGGACAGAAGAGCTCTCCCTCTTGCAGTTCAAGAAGAAACCATCACCACTGTGCTTGGCTAACCAGGCTGTCTTGAACGTTCCCAGATTCCAAAACTTGCTTATGGAAAAATCTACTCTATTAGTGAAGTAACACAAGCACTTCCAAATTCCACAGCGCTCTCCTCCCACTCCACCACCCACAAAGATCAGGAAGGTTCTCAACAAACAGCGAAAGAAGCAGCAAAGAGACCCTAGACTTCTCCTCTTCCACAGAGGCAGCAAACAATGCTCTGCAAACATTTTCTGGACCACAAGACACATCATAAATATATATTGCCTCCTCTGGCCCTAAGAGCACCTCAGTGCCAGAGGGCAAAGGGCTCTCTGGTAGGTAGCAGTGAGTCTCAACTGACCTGACCAGTTCACTGCACCCTACACACTGTTGTCGTGATATTTATTTAAAAGGGGTCTTGTAAAATATCACTAGTCATTAATATTCTTGTGTGATGTATGCATGGTTAACATACAAACAAGGTGTGACCTAAGTCAATGAAAAGCATGTTATATGCAAGGCAAACAAAGCCAGGCGAGGGAGTGGGGGATGATGCCCACTTAACCTCAACTGGGGATGGAGACTACACCTCCAGGAAGCCTTCCTGCCTCCTATACAGGGTCAATAAACATTGGGAAGATATAAGCGAAGGCCACAAGCACCATCCTTCACCTGAGGAGGCAAAGAATCCAAGCACTTTGGGCTCTGTGTTGGAACCTGGCTAAAGACTGGCCAGCCACACTGGAAGAATGACTGTGGTGATTACTTGGAACAGAAGACTGCAGTTTGTTAAGTTAGACTTCAATTTTAGAATCATATTTTAACCTTTGTTTATTTGTAACCATTTCTATCCCTATCCCTTCTGCTTGGTTTCACTTAACTCTCTGTTCTGGTGTTAATAAACTTGTTTTACTTTTGCTATCAACCAGCTCAGTGCTGTGTATTGAAGTGGAAGGCGTGTTAACCCCAGTTAAGCTAACAGGCTGCTCATTCAAGGAGCAGTGAGTTTGCTAAGGTTTTGTGAGTGTTACAGTGAGAGGGATTGATCTTTGCAGAGAAACATTTTTTGGTGGATCTCAGGGTTGGAAGGGTTGTTGAAGTTTCCCTGCAAAGAGTAAATAGGCAGTGGCAGCCATGGTATGCTAACAATGTCAATGGCCGTCTTGTTTGTATGCCAGCAATATAAAGGGCGTGAGTCACAGCAGCATAGATTTAAGGTACCCACAGCTGCAAAGTAGATGCTGACTGAAACCCTTTTACTGGCATGGGTGAACCCCAAAGTGTCACACCTCCTTTCAACCACAGAGCCTAGCACTTCTCTTATTTCACAGAGAGGATCACGCACATGAGGCTACCAAGAAATAGCTAAAAGCGTGAGATCGGGAACACACCACCATCCCTTCCAAGAACTGAGCCCATTTACAAACATAATAGTCATTAGACAGTAGCTCTGATTGCCGTCAGGACTTCCATCTATTATTCTGATCCCTGCCCTGCCCGGGTGTGTGGGGAAAGAATGGACACCTGTAGCAGAACCGAAGGATAACAGAAATTGTCTGCATTTCCTCTGCTAAGGAGAAGCTATCACCCATTGTAAAACATGCAATACTCCAACCACTGCTAAAGAAACCATCCCTTGATGCTAGAGACCCTTCAAACTGTGGCCAAGGATCTAATCTCCCTCTCTAAGCATGAGAGAGAGCCTCCAGTCCTGCTTTTTCCAAGAACACTGATGTCATAAGTTAAAATTCCATATTATACGGTCTCTTGTCAGGATTATTTACTTTTTGCTACTGTCTCCTTTTGTCTTAGTCACTGGATGGGCAATTCTGTTCTTAGTCTGTGCCAAGCATGATGGTATTAGGAATCTTATTTTGGGAGGAGAGCTCCACCATAGGACCAACTACTCAGATGCCAGGTTGGAAGAAAAAAAATCTGCATGATTGATATAGCCCAACTTACATAGGGCAAAGGGCTTTCAACTTTTTTGTCTTTCATTTAGCATCATCTTAAAACTTCAAGGAAATAAGCCATTTGAGGGGCAGTGACATGGTATTATTCCTTGACTGATAAGCTTCCAGTGTAATGCACAAAATGTTCCATATACCCATTCTGTTGTTGCAGATATAACATTCACATTTGAGCCCATTTTTTCCCCTCCTCTCTTGTTCTCATTTGTTTTCTCCCCCATTTCTGACCATATGTTTCCTGAATTCCTGGCAAGCTTTCTGAGCTGCAGAACAAAATTTAGACTCGAAATGGAGTAGCAGCACTTTTTCATTCAAATTAAGGAAACCATCTGGGCGGCATGAGATATCCAAATGGGCAGAACAGAACCTTAAGCAGGCCTTGGTTCTTTAATTCCTATTGGCCAAGGAGTGCAGAGCTAGTCACAGATTTTGTAAGCCTGATTAATGGGCAGAGATTATTAGTATTAGTGAAGTGGACTGTGCTTCATTGAAATATTCACTGTCTCATATCAATGTCACACGCCACAGCATTACTGGGATTGAGATGCCACAATAATAGTTTCCATGACAATGCAGTACGTTTAGTCAGCAGCACCTCCCTGGGTAAACAGTAATCCTTCGGAAAAACAAGAAGGTCATTACAGCAGCTTGTCAAATCAATGCAGAGAGTGTCTGTGCCGATTAAGGCATCTTCTCTCAGCTCTGACATGGTGTCAATAGTACTGGGCCACTAGTACTCAGTCAGATGATTGAAGTGAAATGCCCATCAGTCAGGAGTTGAGGTGGACTAATGATTCCCTGTGCTGCCTATTAGAACTACATGACAACTCAATCCTGTTTGCTTAAAAAAAAAAAAAAAGTGACCTTGTTGCTTTGCTTGAAGCTGAATTAAATTGACAACAGCAGCTAATCTTTACCTAGGGCGATTAGCAGAATTAAAGAACAACAACAAAGACACACAAGGTTTTATGTTTTATCTTCTTGGTTTGATAATTGCTCGCAGATCTACTAAGGTCTAACTCTTTGTAAGCAGGCACAATGTAAATATGTATTCCAAGCCAAGTGGCATTTGAAGGGATCTGTGCTAATCTCTATGCATCAGGGGACTATTTAAAAATAAATAAATAAGTGTGCATAGAGAAAGTCTATTCCAAAAATAAACAATAATCAGAAGAGAGAATTTCAGGAATCTTCTAAACATGTGTTTAAGTCTGAAAACCACCCCCTGCATATTCTAATGTAGATCGCAGGCCCAGTTCTGCGCCCCTAACTCTGCAACTATTTGCATGAGTAGATGCTACTCAGCTTGAGTAAGGAATGCAACTCAGGCCCTGCACTCACACCAAATATTGCTGTTAAAAATCAATGCAATACTCAGGTTTTTAGGATGTTTTTCCTCTCATTTAGCAATATATTTTCAGTAATATCACAAATATGTAGCTTCTTGTTTTACACTGTTAAATTTAACCAGGAAAAAGCCTAAACAAAACTCAGTATAAAACACACAAGTGCATAAGTACACATGCTCCCCCCTCCCCTCACTTGAGGCCATTTTAAACTGATGTGCTTGATGAAAGTCTTCATGTCCACATCATGTTTCTCTGCCGTTTATCAGTTTACATTACTGACCTACTCAATCAAAAAGGAGAGGGAAGTTACAAGGGGAAAAAAAGAAATCCCAAGCAGAATATTTCTCAGCATGATGTATGTTAATGAGAAAAATCTGAGATGCTAGTAAAACTAAAAAGATACCCTTATTTATTCTACTCATGCATATATTACTTAAAAATGTACTTTCATCCACAAAATTATCAAGAGAACTGAGCAGCATATACACATTTAGAGTCCAAAAGAAATTATAGCATTGTACCACTGAAATATGGATATGGACAAAACTGAGATTCAGGATGGAGAAATAAGTAGTGGCCCAAACTCTGCTCTTACTGAGGACCTGATCCAAAGCCCATTAGAATCAACAAGAGTCTTTCAATTGACTTCAGCAAGCTGTACAATCCTAGTTATTTCAATAGGTGCAAATGAGAACATTATATGATCCAATACATAGAAAACCTGTGCTTATGAAAAGTAGAAATAGCTGATTACGAGGTTCTTATGCAAAGGCTATATTAAAAATGCCACTGAGTAGCAAAATGGATGAGGACCCAGGTCAAAGGCAATTTATGTATACCAAGAAATTTATTTTTTGATGGGAAGACTAGATGGCTCACGTGATTGATATTGGGGTAGAAAGCCCTCACCTCAGCCAGCCAGCTGGCACGCCGCTGCCCCGCCCAGCCCCAGCCGCCCTGGCAAGGAGTGGGTCAGTGGGAGGCCTTGCTCAGTGTAGTCCCTGCCACCCGTGGAGGGGAGGAGCTGGGTCCGTCCATGAGTCCATCCATCGCTATTCTAAAACCTCACCTCTTGATAACCTACTCAAATCCAGCCCAAGGCAGTAGCAGTTGAAAGTTACCACTATCTGATGGGTTTCAGAGTAACAGCCATGTTAGTCTGTATTCGCAAAAAGAAAAGGAGTACTTGTGGCACCTTAGAGACTAACCAATTTATTTGAGCATAAGCTTTCGTGAGCTACAGCTCACTTTTGAGCTGTAGCTCACGAAAGCTTATGCTCAAATAAATTGGTTAGTCTCTAAGGTGCCACAAGTACTCCTTTTCTTTTCACTATCTGATGGCTGTTCAATAATGTGGAGATAGTTAGCCAGTTGATCTAAGCCCAGGTCACATCACCATATCAGAGGTTCACTGGAATCCACTGTGGTAGTTTCATAGTAGAGTTCAAGAAATGAACAGAGAGGGAAACTGAACTACCTGCTTTTTCAGCTGCAGAGGGCTGTCCCCCGAGAATTTGGCAAAGCAGGATGGGGAAGCTTGCAGTGCTGTCACTATGCTAACCATGCTCTATATGTTCTGTGTATATGTCCATTTCTCCACATGACAGGTTAGAAGGAAATGGCCCGAATCAGATGTCATCAGTTCTGTTACAAACCTAATAGAAATTTTTCTTGCATCTGCTGCCTCTTGAGATCTGTATGACATCACTGACTTCACTCCAACCCAGCACATTTTGCACTTCTAAAAATATGTAACTGAGGTATCCCAGCATATCAGACTGGTTTCCTTTAATACGTGATTTAAGGCTTTGGGCTCCTGCATTATAAGCTTTAGCTTATAATCAATTGCTTACTCATTCACCCATTGAGGGAGAATAGCAACATACTGATCACATCTGTAATGTGAGCAAACCTAAAAAAAATATGTAGAATGTTAACCTTCCCTGCCAAACAATCCCTGTATGATCAAAACAGTTTAATAAGAGCATATTGGATGGACTGACAAAGGCAGTGCTAGCCCACTGGGGGCCCTAAGCCCACACAAAACATACTAATAATAAATAGGGGGTCTCCTTAAGCTGCCCAGGGCTCCAAGCAATAACTTGGTTTGCTTATACCTAGCACACTGGCTCTGTGTGGTGCTTCCATTAATATCAGTCTTATCATTTGACAGATTTTGCAATATCTGTTTTCCAACAGCATATGACAGCTGCACTGTTTCCTTGGTTAGTTTACATTGTACAGTAGGTTCACATCATAATGTTCATGATTTTACATAATTGTGTAGAACACAAACGAGTAAACCTATGCACTTTGCTTTCAGCCAACCCAAACATTTCCTGCACACAGTCATCACTGTAGCATGAAATTCCCATTAATATAAGTAATCATATTATTATTTTTGATATATGCTGCTTAAATGTTTTCCATAAAGAATTGTGTAAACAGAATCACAGACTTCTATAGATATATTGTCAGTGCTGTCCCACGGGGCTCAGCTGGAGTTTGACAAAGTAAAGCGAACACCATTCTCGGTGTCCCTGTTGGCAGCCTGTATTATAGGTATTGAGATCCATTCCATCCAATAGAAAGAATTAAAAAGTGTTAAGGTCTTTCACTGGGGGATGGTTTAATTGGTGGCTGTTAATCAACCTCACTTGTTTCACTAATCTTGATTAACTTTCCAATCTGACAGTGTGTGTGTGTGGATGTGAGAAAGGGGTGAGAAATGAGAGACAGGAGATTTTACATATTAATTCTGAGGGCTGACTAAGGGCTCTCTCATTTAAGACTATAATTATGAAATTATGTGAAGCTAGCCAAAAATACAATGGAGTAAAAATATCCATTTCTACTCGCAGATATATGATAATATATACTATATGATAGTAGATCATCTTGAAAGGAATATATAAACAGAAAATCAAAAAGCATTCAGAATAGAGTCCTGCTTTGCCACTGAAAACCAAAACAGAACATTCAGAATGAATGCTTTCTCACGGGTTTCTATCCCAGCCATTAACTGCTACAAAACTAACAGCACTGTAAACAAAAGCACACAACAGTGGTGTCACGTACAAGAGAAATTTCTACTAGGTTTGTAGCAGCCCTGAGTTGGGCCATTTCCTGATGACCATATAAGAACTCTTCCAGTGCGTCAGTAATGCCCTTGCCATTAGCCATTGGTCAAGTGATACGAGACAATATTCTAGGTCACCTCTGAAATGTGGCTGTTCCGGAAGATACAATATTCCAGCTGGAAGGCTGATTAGTGATAAAAGAAACATGCATTTCCCGCAACCTGTTGGGTAGGCAAAGGTCACAGTGGTTTCCAAGTCAGCACATCTGTGATCCAGGAAAGCGTGGCAGACAAAAGCACCTCGAAAGAACCTCTATCTGGCAAAGAGGCTCCAGCACGGATTCTTGAGGTCTGCACAGGACAAGCACACAAAATTCATTCTGGTTCTAGTAGCATTCCCTGTTTTAAGTGCGTAGAATCTCTCTGAAAATGGAATGAACTTTTTTCGATATGCTACCGTTACCTGTGCCCACAAATAGAGATTTTTTACAACACATTGAGGCCAAAGTTTTCAAACTCTGTGGCCTAAATCTGGATTTAGATGCCTATTTTAAGGCAAAAATGTCTGAAAATTCTGGTTGTAGTTGTGGATGCCACGACATGCTATACATAAAAGGTGAAATTTGCTTCAAAGGTTTAATACACCAAAACTAAACATCGCCTAGATGCAAGAGATGCAAAATTTGTATCTGGATTTCAAACATGCCAGTTTGTAAGACGGAGTCTCACAAAAACCACACTTTAAAATAATTATTTATATATTATAAAGGAGGTAACACTAACAGTTTTTCCCCACGAATACAATAAAATAGCTTGTTAAAACAAATACCAGAATTTTCTTTCTTAAGTAAACTAACACCATCATATTTTATTTAAATTGTAAAACAAAGCCAAAAATATTTTTAAGAGACTTATAAAAACAGTAGACTAACAAGATACCTAAGGAGATAACCTGAAATTATTAGCATAATAATCCACATGTCAAACTCAAGCTGGCTCAAGCATTTGCTGCCTGCAGCTAAACCCTTGCTGAGCCTGAAGCACTGCCATAGGCTCAACAGCCTGTGGGAATGGTAGTTAAAGAAGCTTGAGACCCGCAGGTGTGTTGGGGAGCAAGTAGGTAAGCAGAGACAGTCAGGAGGATGCAGGGAAAGACACCAACCCAAAAGGGTTTCTGTGGAAAAACTAAAGAACGGTTACTTACCCAACAGTACCTGTGGTCCTTCACATCATGTTGCCAGTGTGGATCCCACTATAGGTGCCTATTTGCCTCAAGACTGGATTCTTTTGAACAGCAGTATCCGCATGCCCCATGTGCCTATTGTACTCCGATACAAGGGCATAAAAGATGAGGTGGTTGCAATCCTCCCTCAGGTCGTCCCCAATTCACAGCCTGTGCAGCCGAGGACTCTGAAAAGTGGCAGAGAATCCATACTAACTACATCTCAAAGAACCAGTGTTTCTGTAGGATAAGTAACTGTTCTTTCTTCTTTGACATCCCACTGTAGGTGAGCGGCAAGCAGCATCTTCCCAAGACATAGGGAGTAAGAAGTTTCAGCTGCAGTCAGTCAGACTGAAGTACTGCTCTCCTGAATTTGATATCTCCCCTGGCTGCAATGTCAAGTGCATAAGATGTTCAACAAAAGTTATGGTGTTGCTCCATGTCTTGGATACGACAAAGACCCCCGTTTTCTCTGGAATGAAGAAATATAATTTGTTAGTCTCACAGAGAAGGATAAACATACCAAATGGGGGAGGTCTGTACAGGGGTATCTGACCAGAAAGATTCGGTCCAGACATTGGTGATCAATTCACGATGGTGAAAGTAGAAGATCAGAAGTGAAGAAATTTAGCTGGAGCTAAGAACTGGTGGATCAGACACTCACCAGAGTCTGTCTTGCTGCCACAGGTGGCAGGAGGGAACCAAGGAAGGGCCACAGCAGGAAGTGGCACAAAATCCAATGACGCTGCTAGTAAAAAAAATAATAATAATAAAAAATCCAGTCTTTCACATGAGACCTATAGTGGGATCCACACAGATACATACTTGAAATAGTGGTAAAAACTTCAGAGGTAGCAGATGGACAGTCCCAAGAAAGGTGAGACTCCCAGAATGGTTTTGTTTAGGTCTAGTTAAACTAACTCAGTAAGACTAAAATAATGGCATAATTAAGGATACGATTTAGTCACGGAGGTCATGGCTCTCACCGATTCTGTGATTTTACTGGACCTCCTTGACTTCTTCTGTGTGCCCCCCCATGGGTCTCCAGCTGTCATTCCTCCCCTGCCCCCCAACACTACCCCCCCATTATTTTTTGTAAAGTCACAGACAGGTCACGGGCTCCTGTGAATTTGTTTTTATTGCCTGCAACTTATGACTTTTACTAAAAATAACCGTGACAAAATCTTAATCTTAATTATAATGAAGCCAGATAATAGTTTGCAAATTTCATCAAAGAACCTGAAGCTTTCTACGAAGTTGAATCTCAGACCCATACCCTCACGTAGGTTGGTATTACTTCCTCCATTTTACAGAGGAAGCAACTGAGGCACAGAGAGGATGTGAATTACCTAATTGCACACAGGGATTTCATCTCAGAGCCTGGAATGTGACTGAAGAGTAGACCAGGTTGAAATATTTCAATTTCAATTTATTTCTGAAAAAAATTAGTCTTGTTTTACTGCCAGCTTTACTCAAGAGGCTTGGCTACAAGTTCCCTACTGTAACCACATACCCTTCCCGAAAAAACATATGGCTGATATCAAATGGAGAGACAAGAGTAGAAAAAATGGGTAAGAGTCAAAGATGAAGGACATCTTGAAGACTTGGAAGAAAATGAAGAAATGAACAATGGTCTAATATTGCAAGCAGAACAAGGGGTTGATAAGCTATACTTATAAATTAATATATATGATAGATAGCAACTGCAACGAAGGTTATTAGGAGAGAGGATCGTGAACGGTGATGATTCAAGGATGGACTGACACTCTTAAGTATTCATCCTGTAGTTGATATCAGAGACTGTGATAAGACTTCTTGAGCCAAATTTGAATCTCAATTTTCAGAGAGGCATTCATGGACAGAGGACTGCTCTCATGGGATGGAGAGAAAGACTTCTAGGGTGGAGGTGGGCACAACTTATTTAAAAGAGCTTTAAACTAGAAATTCAGGGGAGACAGATGGAAGATGCTCACAATTCGAATATAGAGCAGGAGGAAAATCAAGTAAAAGAAGATATGGCAATGGAGAAAGGAACAACAAAGGGTGGGAGAATGGACAGCAAGGGGAAAGATAGTGCCAATACCACTGAAAGTGACACTCAGGTAAGCAACACTGGCAGTAAAACTTAATTGGGTGAGGGTGGGACGAGAAACAGAAACAACTAACATGTCTGCACACCAGTGCAAGGAGCCTGGGTAAGAAAATGAAGGAACTAGTACAGAACTAGTGCAGAAAGTGAAAACACAATATTTTAGGGATACTGGAAAGATGGTAGAATAGTAGTCATGATGAGAATAAAGGTATTGCAGCATATGTGATGTTCAAGAAAAAGAAAGGTGGTGGAGTAACATTGTATATTAATGATGAGGTAGATTGTAAAGAAATTAGGATAAAATGGAAACTGTTTGGGTCAAAAGCATTTTAGGAAAGAAAGGTATTAGAGGCTCCATTGGGATAGTGCTTGGAGTCTGCTACAGACCCCCGGGATCTGATTTGGATATGGATAGGCACCTCTAATATTTTTAATGAAATAAATACTACTGGGATTTTTGTGATTGAGAGACTAGCTTCCCAGATATAGATTAGAGCACAAGGACTACTAATAATGGTAGGTCCAGATCTCTCTGGATGTGGTATAGCTGGCAGAATTCTTCCCCAAATTGTCACCGAACTAACAAGAGCTGATGATGCCATTTTAAATTTAGTATAGGTAAGTAGCAAAGATCTCATAGAAGAGCTGATTGTAGAGGATAACCGTGGTTTGAGAGATCATGAGTTAATTCAGTTTAAATTAAATAAACTAAAATAAGTCTACAACTAGGGCCCTTGATTTCAAAAGTGTAAACAATATTTTTAAAGAGAATTAGTTAGGAACATGGACTGGACTAAAGAACTCGAGAATCTGAATGTGAAGAAGGCTTGGAATTACTTTAAATCAAAGTTGCAGACACTACTTGAAGCCTGCATCCCAAGGAAGGGGAAAAAATTCATAGGAAAAGGTTGCAGACTAAAATGGATAAACAAGCATCTCAAACAGGTTATTAAGATAAAGCAGAAAGCCTACAAAGGAATGGTAGAAGTGTGGGATCAGCAAGAAGAATACCCTTCTTAGAAGTAAGAAAATGTAGGGGGGAAAGTGAGAACTGCCAAAAGCCAAGCAAAGTTGGACATTGCAAAGGAAATTAAAACCGGTAGTAGAAGGTTCTTTAGCCATATGAATAAAAAGAAAACAAGGAAAGGAGAAGTGGGACCACTATATGCTGAGGACAGGGTGGAGGTTAAACGATAATCGTGGTATGGCCCAACACCTAAATGAATACTTTGCCTCAATTTTTAGTCAAGATAATGAGGAGCGTGGGGGGAGTTGCAAGGTGGCTAATGGGAGCAAGGATATAGAAACAGAAATTACCATGCCCAAGGTGGAAGCCAAACTCAAATAGTTTAATGGGACCAAATCAGGAGGCCCAGATAATCTCCATTCAAGAATATTAAAGAAACTGGCACATGACATTGCAAGCCTAATAGCAAGGATTTTTAAGAGTCAGTCAACTCGAGGGTTGTACTGGAGAATTAGAAATATAGTGCCTATATTTTATTAAAAGGAAAAAAAAGTCCCCAGAAACTGCAGGCCCCATTAGTTTGGCCACAATTGCATGCAAGTTCCTAGAACAAATTTTGAAAGAGAGAGTAGTTAATGACAGACGTAAATGGTAACTGGGATAAAACATAACATGTTTTTACAAAAGCTAGATCATGCCAGACCAACCTGATCTCTTTCTTTGAGAAGATAACCAATTTTTTAGACAAAGGGAATGCAGTAGATCTAATTTACCTAGATTTCAGTAAAGCATTTGATACAGTTCCACACGAAAAATTATTAGTTAAGTTGGAGAAGATGGGGATTAATACAAGAATTGAAATGAGAGTAAGGAACTAATTAAAGAGGAAATGACAGCTAGTCTTGCTGAAAGGTGAACTGTCAGGCTGGAGGGAGGTTATTAGTGGAGCTCCTCAAAGATCGGTTTTTGGTGCCAATCTTATTTAACATTTTCATTAATTACCTGGAAACAAAAAAAGAGGGAGTGAGCAAATAAAATTTGCAGATGACACGAAGTTGGGAAGTATGGCCAATATGGAGGAGGATCAGAATATCATAATAGAAATGAGATGAAATTTAATAGTGCAAAGTCATGCATTTGCTAGAATGTTTGCTACAAACTGGAGACACATCAGCAGGGAACAAGAGGAGGAGAAAATACCCGGGTATATTGGTCATTCACAGGGTGATGACAAGTCATCCATGTGATGCAGCTGTGAAAAAGGCTAATGCAATCCTAGGATGCATCAAGCAACATATTTCTAGTAGGGGCATGGAAATATTATTACCATTATACAAGACACTGGTGAGACCTCACCAGGAATACTGTGGGCAATTGGTTTCCCATGTTTAAGAAAGATGAATTCAAATTGAAATAGATGACAAGAAGGGCTGCTAGGATAATCAGATAAATGGAGACAAGATGGGACTTGAGGAGCTTAGCTTGTTCAGGTTAACAAAATGAAGACAGAGGTGGGGGAAGAGATGATTGTTCTCTATAAATACACCAAAGGAATAAACATCAGGGAGATATTTAAGGTAAGGGCCAGTGCTGGCACAAGAACAAATGGATATACACTGTCCACAAATCAGTTTAGGCTTGAAATTAGATGAACATTTCTAAGCATCAGAGGAATGAAATTCTGGAAAAGCCATTCTGGGGAGTTGGGGGAGAGGGGCAAAAAAACTAATTTATTTCAGGACTGAGCTTGATAAATTTATGGAGAGGATGGTATGATGAGATGGCTCATCTGTAATTGTTACTAGCAAACATCTCCAATGGCCAGAGATGGAACACTAGATGGGGAGGGCTCTGAATTATTAGAGAGAATTCTTTCCCAAGTGTTCACATGGCCACATGCTCAGGGTCTAACCAAACACTATATTTGGGGATAGAAAAGATTTATCCCGCAGGTCAGATTGACAGAGACCTGGGAGATTTTTTTCACCTTCCTCTGCAATGTGGGGCATGGGTCACTTGCTGGTTTTGAACTAGAGAAAATGGTGGATTCTCTATAAAATGAAGTGTTTAAATCAAGATTTGAGACTTCATTAACTCAGCCCAAGGCTATGGCCCTTCTGCAGAAGTGGGTGGGTGAGATGGTCAGACTGGATGATCATGTTTGTTCCTTGTGGTTTCAGAGTCTTTGAGGTGTGAATCTGGAGCAATTTAGTTACATTTATGTGGAGTTATAAACAGATTTATGAAAGAGCATAGTCTGGTCTCCTTACACATATGTGAGGTTTTTAATTTTTTTTTAAGTAAAAGTAATGGAATTCATTAGGAAATATGAACATGGTAAATGCTCTTTGGATTTTGTGAGCTTGAGAAGCTGTCTCACAAATGTTTTCAGCAACAATAAATACTTTGATACTCCCACAGGAAATGATTCATAGATTCATATAGATTCATAGATACCAAGGCCAGAACGGACCATTATGATCATCTAGTCTGACCCCCTGCACAACGCAGGCCACAGAATCTCACCCACCCACTCCTGCGATAAACCTCTCACCTATATCTGAGCTATTGAAGTCCTCAAATCATAGTTTAAAGACTTCAAGGTGCAGAGAATCCTCCAGCAAGTGACCCATGCCCTATGCTACAGAGGAAGGCAAAAAAACCCCAGGGCCTCTTCCAATCTGCCCGGGAGGAAAATTCCTTCCCGACCCCAAATATGGCGATCAGCTGAACCCTGAGTATATGGGCAAGATTTACCAGCCAGATACCCAGGAAAGAATTCTCTGTAGTAACTCAGATCCGACCCCATCTAACATCCCATCACAGGCCATTGGGCCTATTTACCATGAATATTTAAAGATCAATTGTCAAAATCATGTTATTCCATCATACCATCTCCTCCATAAACTTATCGAGTTTAATCTTGAAGCGAGATAGGTCTTTTGCCCGCACTGCTTCCCTTGGAAGGCTATTCCAGAACTTCACTCCTCTGATGGTTAGAAACCTTCGTCTAATTTCTAGTCTAAACTTCCCGATGGCCAATTTATATCCATTTGTTCTTGGGTCCACATTGGTACTGAGCTTAAATAATTCCTCTCCCTCTCTGGTATTTATCCCTCTGATATATTTATAGAGAGCAATCATATCTCCCCTCAACCTTCTTTTGGTTAGGCTAAACAAGCCAAGCTCCTTGAGTCTCCTTTCATAAGACAGGTTTTCCATTCCTCGGATCACCCTAGTAGCCATTCTCTGTACCTGTTCCAGTTTGAATGATGAATGAAATGATGTAAAGGACAACGACAACAGCACTGATAAATATGAAGCCCAGTGGGAATTATAACAGAAAACTTGTTAGGCACCGGCAGGGCTCTGAAAGATCAAAATTAACTGAATTGCTTTTCTGTGTGGTCTGCCATGATAGCTGAAGTCAACCGGAACATTTGCATTAATGGACTAATTGTAAATGCAGGGGCTATTGGCAGGGAATTCTGAATGAAGGGCCTTCAGCTCTGAAATTCACATCTTCTATTGCACTGACAGATCCTGAATCAGTTGACCTTCAGGATTCAGTGCAGTCCTATTTGTTTATATCGTCTGATAGGGTGATGAGGATGCATTGTAGTATAATACTGGGCTTACGTCAGTTATGACTATCAACTAAATTCTGATATTCCCATCTTTTTAATACTTACATACCTTGTCCTGAGACATTATACACTAAAAAAATTTATACACTAAAAAAATTATTCAGTGTAGAAGCTTTATTTGAAGTATTGAATAGATTGCTGGCTGAGAAAACGACAGACTCATTATGTATACATTTGTAAAGAGCAAACACAATAACGAGGGGCAATTTGGAATAAAATTAAAGTAATATTGTAACAACTACAACTACCCTATCATGCCTGAAGGGATATCTTGCCTAAAGGGATATGGTCTAGAGACCACCAGAGCTTGGAGCCATTGAAACCACTATAGAAAGTCAATAATGGCAGTCCATAAGGTATAATTTATTTACAATTTGAGAAAGCTCTGTCCCTCATGACAGGCTACGGTTACATTAAAAGCGGCAGTGATCCTGATGAAGACAAAGTCAATATCAACAAACAAACAAACAAGGGACCTATAAAATAATAATAATAAAAAGAGGCTGCTTTCCAGGCAGGAAGCAGCGGAGATCCATGCAGCAACTGGAACCTTTACTTCTTAGAGTTATTAAATGGACTCTCACTGGAGAGGCTACTGGCAGGACATGAAGCCTATGTAAATAAAGTCTCTTTAAATATTGTTTCTTTACACTTGATCCTACTAGCGCACAGAGAGACCGTGTGACTATATATCAGAAATCATTATCTAAGCCCACAGTACTTGGAGGCCATTGTGGTGAAGCCAGTCTAAAGATTTCTCCCGGTATTTCCACCCCACTCACTCTTTATTTGTGTTTTTAACTAGACACAGGGAATGGAAATTTAAGAAACTTTTAGGAACAATCACCTCCGTGATTATTCTCTCACTTCCTCTAAACACACGAGGCCTGCAAAGAAATACAAATATAAGGAGACTAAAAGTGGAAGAACAAACAATGTTACTGAAAAGAAAGGGACTGGATACACTAGATGCAACAAACTACAATAAAGAGACATTAGAAAAAATTGTATGTGAAACCTATTTTATGCAAGAAAATAGATTCTGGGCCTGATTATCCTCTCAATTACAATGGTGTAAATCAAGGCCAGCAAAAGAGGAACTAATTCCTCTGTCAGGGTGCGTGTCTTGTGTTTGTAACGGAGAGGGTTTCCTTGATTTTATCGTGCTGCTTGTAGAGAGAATAAAATAACATTAGGTAACAATAATAAAACAGGTGCCCCATGAGGTCCACACTTATTCAGGTTTAACTCGACTTAGGCAAAGCCCACTGGACTCCAGTTTGTAGAAAAAAACAAACACTAAATAAAGAAGAAAACAGGCAATTATTGTTTTCCAGATGCTAAAAATTATGGACAAATGGAAGAATGGAACTGCAATCCCATCGGGGCAGCAAAACAGGATGACAGGAATCTTTCCCAACCCACTGTGCCCTAGCACAGGGACTAACCACACAATCATGATGCTCATATTCCCAGAGTGCAAGGGTTACACAAGCCTACAGCAACCAGTGGTGCTAAATTCACAGAAGGAGCAGAAAGGGGTGGGAGGCAAGAGCAACGCATGATGTACCCTGTTAATAACAGCTCTGGTATGCACACTGAACCATGAAGATAATCTGGCTTAAGTAGCCAGAATGCCTCTTTAAGATTCCTTGTGGTACACTCCCTCTTAATACTCCCCACCCCTCCAAATGACATTCTATCTTAAAGCCACAGCATAAGTAACTCTTACAACAGCCTCCTTACGAGTGCCTCTCTTTCTCTTAAACAAACATCATTCTTTCTTTTCTCCCTGCCTTTTCCATTCTATGTGGAGCCTAATAAGCCCTACAAGTGAAATGCTGCTGAATTATTTATAGCTTGATATCAAGTGATAATCTATTAATATTTCTACTCCGTGTATATTCTCCCAGCTGTAAATATCTATTTGACTCTCCAAGGCTAAATTCTACATCAAGATTAATTTATCTGTGGTATATTTGATGATCCTCAATAAGTAATTATAAATACTCAGACTAAAATTCCACAGTAAGCCATGGGAAATGCAAAAAGTAAAATGCTGTTGACAAACAGGAATTCACACTAACATACATTAACCCTCACTTTGAAGATATTCATAAACTGTAAATACTGCCAATGTTGGTTTTTTCCTGTAAATTAAATGCTTCATTGAGCTGTAGAACTGGCATGGCAGGCCATCTTTGAAAAGTTGATCAGAAGAAATTACATTTGCATCATTCCAATTGCATCAGGAAAATTTCTTGTCTTCAGTTCTTAGTGGCTGCATTATCCCACAATATAGATATTTTGTTTTGGTAGATACCCAATTGCAGCATTCTAGAAGCATGATGTTCACCTGTTCTGTACATAAAAGCACCATTTTTATTATCTATAATTTATATTGAAGCAGCGCTAAGGGACAACAGTCTAAGATCAGAGCCATATTGCATTAGGCACTGTTATATTAAATTGGATGGAATAAAGGGGCCCAAAGAGTCAAAGGAGTTAACATAACCCAGTAACTGTCCAATCTTAAACAGTGTTAAACAAGGTCCAGGGTTTGGGATACAGAGACCTCAGCCTGCTTAGTACTATGGCAAACACAAGATTAAAAATCTGTTTAACCTTTTAACGATACAGAGAAGGAGAAAAAGTTAAAGTATTTAGTAAGGTTTTCATTTTAACATTTTTTGTTACCTTTCCCTGGAAAGAGTTTCAGAAAGAAAATACCCTTGTTTGACAGTTTCTTAAATGGTATCAACGACAGTAATAACTGTCCCTTTGGGTAAGAGAGAGAAATCCAATCCCTTTTCATTTCAGGTGATGTTATCTGGATCCCTCTCTCTGGCCCTGTCTGGTCAGATGATCTCTCAGGATTAGGACGACAAAAACCCAGCGTCACAGGAAACATGGGCCTGGTAGTCAGGGTGGTGAAGTTTGCTTCAATAGCCTGGGTCTGTTCTTCCCTCTGTTCTTCTTTAAGGACCCAAAAAGGGAGTGGTGGGTGGAATAGCCCATCCACTCATTATTTTCTCCACCAATTAATCCTGATATCTGACACTATTTTATTTCATTAATTTCCAGTTCCACATCCTCTGTTTTTACCAAGCATGATTTCAACATAGTCCTTGAATCATATCACTGTGGCCTTTTTATGTTTTGACTAATTCAGCTTTTCTGTCTCCTTTTCCCATCAATATTTATTATAGGTTATTGTGGCATTTTATGAACTTTCACATACATTTTACAATTAAGCTTATAATTAGGGTAAATTTGTAAGCCCAATTATCACATCATAATTATAAACACAAAGAATGGAATGGCAGTCCTTGCAACAAAGAATTTATAGTCCAAATAGGCTGTAGTCAGTTCTATTCTAAAGCATGACTCAAAGAATGACACTGTGACATTCCATGTTTATTGACTCCCAGTTGCTCGAGATTGAATATGCTCTGTTTACAAGCAAAAATTCTAACTGCCAGCCCTGAAACCTCTACTTAGGCTCAAAAAGAGGAAAAGAAAAATGAAGCTGTTTTCCTAGAATTTTCCACCATTTGGTACTACTAGTCCAGTCTGACAGGCAACAGCAATGATGGGAGCAGTAATGTAAACAGGAATTCGAGCAGCAATGCATTGTCTAATCCTGCTTAAACGAGGGTTTAAATAGTGCTTAAAAGGCTGATGGCCATTGGTAACCATACCTATTCTTACACTCCTACCATCAGTGCTATCAATGTAGGAAATCTTTGAGAGAGAAGCCAATTATTGACAAGAATGTGAATCAAGCTGGGCTCTTTCCCCAGTGATGTGTATCATATCGCCAATGATAGAGGTTCTATAGGCCAAATTAGGACTTCAGTGGTATCTTTTCCACTCCATTGCCATCTACTTCAGTCCTTTTTGCATTGATTCTGCTTGAACAACCAGAACACAAGGCAGTACAAATAGATTTCTATCACTCAAGCAAGCAACTCTGACTTTTATTGCCTGAAGAGCGCAGAGCTACTGAGGAAGAAGGTACCATACATAGTTTTAGTATAGAACTTCATTTTAGTAGTTTGCAACAGAAGTGACTTCATTTTAGTAGTTTATAACAGAAGTTTTATAAATCTCTGAAACTGTGTAACCAACTCCCCTCCCTGTGCTTTATGGCAAAGGCAAATACCTTAAGATATTTACCTATTAAGGATAGCTCTATGATTATTATAGTAGCCCACATCCCAACCTGGTTTTATAATTACTTATGTAGCAGTGCTTCTAAAGGAAGCTGGCAGTTTCCCTGGCTTATACATGTGACAGAAAATCTTTAAATTTCTTTATATTTTTAAATCAAATTAGTATAAACTAGAACCATCTGACACAGGAGATTCCCCACCACCACTTAAATCATCATTTGGAAGGAGATAAATTGTCTATTAGTCTACACTAGACTAGGACATAGATACATCTTCCCAGTTACAGTAGAGTGCTAAAAACACAGACCCAGAGTGGCTAACAAATACTGCCTCATATAGTTGAAAACCAACTATGGCAAAATGATAGCAACTTCATAAATTTATACTGAAAGTATAGGGTTAATCACAGAGTTCTCTCTCCATTTGATAGTAATGCTAAGTACCACTTCACTTCATTAATAAAGCACTTAAAAGATTGTTGCCACCACTTTTGCCTCTAAGTGCTCCTTGTTTCTATGGCCCCAGGAAGTTTAATGGGACCTTTTTACTGTAACCTCATTTGCATTAAATATTTATCTTAAAATAGCAAACAGCAGTATCACCAGTAAAATCTGAGATTTCTCACTCAAGTTTTTCTATTCCTGCCTAAGGAAGGGCTTCAGCAACCTTAAAAAGGGCATCATGACAGACCCATTACTAAAAACACTTCCACATTCCACAGTGTTGGTCCATAAGTCTGCAGTAAAAACTATTATGAACTTTATTTTTGGACTATTACTGTGCAATAATCAGATATTTAAGATTTGCAAACAATTTTGTCATCTTGGCTGAAATTCCACAAAGACACCATATTCAAATAATGATAGGCAAATGGGAAAAGAGAGCTGAGAATGAAGACTTTTAAGCAATGTGCACAGAGTCATAAACAACTCATTGTATAAGAGGGAGGACTGAGGAGCATGCAGAGCACAAGGAGTGAAACACTGCTTTGGATGAGGGAGAGAGGGGTTTGCCATTTGGTTCACCTAAACAGCACAGGAGTGGACCTCTGCTCCTGTTAGACTTAGTAGCTGTGCAGGAGGTAAAACTAATTGCTCATGTGCCCCATAGGGGTAGACAGTGCTTCATTCATATATTGTTCTGTATTTCAACCCAGAGAGATGAAGTACATTGAGAAGAATCCAGGCTGGAGGGAAATGAATCATAGAAGATCAGGGTTGGAAGGGACCTCAGGAGATCATCTAGTCCAACCCCCTACTCAAAGCAGGGCCAATCCCCAATTTTTGCTCCAGATCCCTAAATGGCCCCCTCAAGGATTGAACTCACAACCCTGGGTTTAGCAGGCCAATGCTCAAACCACTGAGCTAGCAGGCTCTCTGACACCTGTGCATTGCCAGCCAAAACACACACAATTATTCATTCCCCAAGGAGAGAAACTAAACCAAAGGCAAAACAAAGGATGGATTAGTGACCTTCGACTCATCAGACAGAGACAGAAGAGTAACCAAGATGAGGAACATCTTGGAGACTCAGAAAATGAAGCGACAAAGGACTTCCTGGCTATACCACAAGGGGAGAAAGAAAGAGACCGGTGATCAAGAAAAAAAAAAAGAAAAGACAGACAGACATGAACAAATAGCATTTGCAAGAACCAGGTGGTCCCATTTGCCTCAGGAGAGGGATGATTGGTGTCACTATGTGACATTCATCCTGAAGTGGCAGTAATGAAGGATGATGATGAATATAACCTGCACTTAGCCAACAGCATTAGTTACAAAGTAAATCACATTTAGTGTTCTCCATTCTTGAAGGATGTGTGTTAAATATTGATTTACAACATTCTATTGCTCTTTTCTTATGATCCAATGTTATTCAGAGACTAAATTTAATACAAAGACTAAAAATTATTCTTCTGGGTACTGCCAAGCAGTACTGAGACTGTCCAAGCATACTGTACGTAGCCAGTTGGCAGTGTCCTTTATCCAATGGCTTCACAAATAGAGAGATTTAGATTTTGAACTCAAAGAGGCAACATAATGACTTGCAAACAGCAATTTTACAGGTGAGTAAAAAGGACATCTATCTCCTAACAAAGATGACCTTATCGTGCCCTTTGTGAGAAATCTCCGAGCCTTTATTGGTGGCTCCCATGCTTCCAGCCGGATTCAGTGGCCTCAGAAGCTCGCTAAGGCCCTCAATATGACCTCCCTTTCTCGGTATAGCTGCAAAGGTCACAGCTTATTGAGATACTTTCATCACAGGCAAGTATGGGAGGTGGGAAGGTGGAATACCCACAGCCTCTGTTGCTCCTTAGAGCTCAGTAGGCGCAGTTTGGCCTCCTGCCTGGACCAAAGTCTGCTTCCCCTCTCAAGGGGATCTCTATAAAGCATGGGGGAATGGGGGGAACCCTGGCCCACCCTCTACTCCGGGTTCCAGCCCAGGGACCCTAATGGTAGCAGCTGTTGGTGGCTTTCCCTTCACGACTGACGCTGCTTTGATTCCCTGGGCCACTTCCCCGTGGTCCCCTTCTCCTAGCTTCACCCTCACCTCAGGATTCAGCAATGCTTCCTCTCCTCCAGCTCCTTTCACCTAGGCTTCCCCCGGAGGGAACTGGAAAGGACAGCTTTTAAGCAGTATGAGTGAGATCTTGATTGGTTCCAGCTGTCTCCATTAGCCTAACGGTCTTAACTGACCCTTTGTCAGTTAATTGGGGTCAGGTGCCGGCATTAGCCTAACAACCTTAACTGGTTAATTGGCATCAGGTGTCTTGATTAGCCTGGAGTAGCCTTTCTTTGGCTATCTAGGGAACAGGGACTTGTTAATTCTGAGGCTGATATACCTGCCTTCTACTGCTCTCTTATATCCCTCTGGTCTGAGTCTGTCGCACCTTGTAGAACAAGAGCCTACTTTTACTAAGTCAAAGGGAATAGACTTGGGCCCATAAACAAATTCATGGAGTAAAGTTTAATGTATGTTCATCTATTGTGTATACATTGAAATATTGTTAAGTAACAAATACAGCTAGGTTACCAATACTTCTTTTCCAGGATAAACTCTTATTCATAAGGAAGTGTGATGTGTTGGGATTTAACCCAGACCAGTAAGGGGTCGTGTCACAACCTGCCATGCAACCCTGGGTGCCTTAAAAGTTCTGCTGCTGTGGCTCACAGCTGAAAAAACCAACAGCCAGCAGATGAGCATGCAGTTCCTTGAGCGTCTGTGTGCTGTGCAGCCCTGGTTCAGCGCTCCGACCTCAGCAGCCTGTCGACAACACAACAGCCCCACTCCGGTCTCCACCAGCCTGGCATACTACTTGCACAGTGAACCCAACACTTTCCCAATCCCAGATTTCCCCAAAACCATCTGCCCTGAAGCATCCAGACCTCTTCTGGAACACTCAGAGAAGTAATACGGTGCATTGCTTGTTTAATGAGACAAAACCACAGCTAATTATGGTTTCCTATCACAAGGCATTCCCCCCATGTCACAATGTAGTTTACTTCCTGTCATCAGATTTGGCCAGTGCCCCTATTTCCCCTCTTGGTCGAGTGGTTCAGCCCTCCAGCTGAACCAAAACCTCACCCTTCCAGGATAAACAAAAATAGTTATAAAGGGGAGGGGGAATCAGAATGGTCGGAGCCACAGACTCATCAGAATTTGACTGGACACATTTTCCTTTTATTGAAGAAGTTAACCCTTCATATAGTGCTCAAATAATACATTGCTCAGCTCCTCTATAAACTTCCTCACAGGCTTCTCTTTCCCTTCTGAATGATCAGCATTCTTGCTCTTTCCTCATCTCCTTCTTGACAGGGAGAGACTCATGTTAAGTTCTACCATCTGCATGGTTTGTAAACAGCCTACAGTTCTCATAATTGGAGAACCGGTCTGAAATCAAAAAGGTGATATGCAATAAAGACAAGCGCAAAGTAGTACACTTAAGCAGCACAAATACAAAATACAGGGTAACTGGGTAGGTGGAAGTACTGCTGAAAAGGATCTGGGGGGCTAGAGTGGATCACAAAATGAATGAGAGCCAACAATGCAAAGCAGTTGCAAAAGAGGCTAATATCATTCCACAATATTGAATGTAAGACATGCGTGCTGAGTGTCCCATTGGTGAGGCCTCAGCTGAAGTTCTGTGTCCAAAGCTGGTGCCACACTAAGAAAGATGTTGACAAATCAGAGAGTCCAGAAAAGAGCTACAAAAATGATACAGGGTTTAGAAAACCTGACCTTTGAGAAAAAGTTTAAAAAAAAACAAACAACAACAACTGGGCATCTTTAGGCTTGAGAAAAGAAGACTGAGAAGGAACCTGATAACAGTCTTCTGATATGTTAAGGGCTGTTATCAAGAGGATAGTGATCATTTGTTCTCCAGGTACACTGAAGGTAGGACAAGAAATAATGGGCTTGGTATGCAGCAAGAGGGATTTAGGTTAGATATTACGAAAAACTTTCTAACTATAAAAGATAGTTAGGTATGGGAATAGGCTACCAAGGAAGGCTGTGGAATTCCTTTATTTGGCAGTTTTTAAGAACAGGTTAGATAAACACCTGTCAGGGATGGCCTAGGTATATTTGATCCTACCTCAGTGTAGTGGACTAGATGATCTCTCAAGGTGCTTTCCTGTCCCACATTTCTATGACTGCTGAATGGCAAGCCCCAGAATCCCTATGTTTTTGAGTGCAGGCCATGCCACAGGAGTGAGCTGAACTCTGAGCCACTCAAAGGCCCAAGCTCCCCTGTCACACATTACCACATTTCATGTGTGTGTTAATTTTGTGGTAGACTGACAGTGCTGAATGCCAGGCTTTATTCACCGAACAGGTACAAAGGTACAAGGGCCACAGTAGTGCATGCTTCTCCCCACCAACACACCTCAGACCTGACTTAAGGGACCAGATTTAGGGGGTGAAAGGGCAGTTCTCCGGCTACACCCATTCAATGAATTGCTCCTTGTTCAGATTGCAAATAAGGGGTCCAAATAATGGCAAGTTTTGGGTTGTCTTTGTGATGTGGACAAGGAGACCAAAGCCCTGAGGTAAGTGGGAAAGTGGGATACCGGGAGGAAGCACAGGCAGGAATGTCTGTGAGGGGAGGGCTCCTGCCTCATACTGGGAATGAGGGGCGATCAACAGGTTATCTCAAGTGCTTATATACAAATGCACAAAGCCTTGGAAACAAGCAGGGAGAACTGGAGGTCCTGGTGATGTCAAGGAACTATGACGTGATTGGAATAACAGAGACTTGGTGGGATAACTCACATGACTGGAGTACAGTCATGGATGGTTATAAACTGTTCAGGAAGGACAGGCAGGGCAGAAAAGGTGGTGGAGTAGCACTGTATGTAAGGGAGCAGTATGACTGCTCAGAGCTCCGGTACGAAACTGTGGAAAAACCTGAGTGTCTCTGGATTAAGTTTAGAAGTGTGTGCAACAAGAGTGATGTAGTGGTGGGAGTCTGCTATAGACCACCAGACCAGGGGGATGAGGTGGATGAGGCTTTCTTCCAGCAACTCACGGAAGCTACTAGATCGCATGCCCTGATTCTCATGGGTGACTTTAATTTTCCTGATATCTGCTGGGAGAGCAATACAGCGGTGCATAGACAATCCAGGAAGTTTTTGGAAAGCGTAGGGGACAATTTCCTGGCGCAAGTGCTAGGGGAGCCAACTAGGGGGGGCGCTTTTCTTGACCTGCTGCTCACAAACCGGGTAGAATTAGTGGGGGAAGCAAAAGTGGATGGGAATCTGGGAGGCAGTGACCATGAGTTGGTTGAGTTCAGGATCCTGACGCAGGGAAGAAAGGTAAGCAGCAGGATACGGACCCTGGACTTCAGGAAAGCAGACTTCGACTTCCTCAGGGAACGGATGGCCAGGATCCCCTGGGGGACTAACATGAAGGGGAAGGGAGTCCAGGAGAGCTGGCTGTATTTCAAGGAATCCCTGTTGAGGTTACAGGGACAAACCATCCCGATGAGTTGAAAGAATAGTAAATATGGCAGGCGACCAGCTTGGCTTAATGGTGAAATCCTAGCGGATCTTAAACATAAAAAAGAAGCTTACAAGAAGTGGAAGGTTGGACATATGACCAGGGAAGAGTATAAAAATATTGCTCGGGCATGTAGGAAAGATATCAGGAGGGCCAAATCGCACCTGGAGCTGCAGCTAGCAAGAGATGTCAAGAGTAACAAGAAGGGTTTCTTCAGGTATGTTGGCAACAAGAAGAAAGCCAAGGAAAGTGTGGGCCCCTTACTGAATGAGGGAGGCAACCTAGTGACAGAGGATGTGGAAAAAGCTAATGTACTCAATGCTTTTTTTGCCTCTGTTTTCACTAACAAGGTCAGCTCCCAGACTGCTGCGCTGGGCATCACAAAATGGGGAAGAGATGGCCAGCCCTCTGTGGAGTTAGAGGTGGTTAGGGACTATTTAGAAAAGCTGGACGTGCACAAGTCCATGGGGCCGGACGAGTTGCATCCGAGAGTGCTGAAGGAATTGGCGGCTGTGATTGCAGAGCCCTTGGCCATTATCTTTGAAAACTCGTGGCGAACGGGGGAAGTCCCGGATGACTGGAAAAAGGCTAATGTAGTTCCAATCTTTAAAAAAGGGAAGAAGGAGGATCCTGGGAACTACAGGCCAGTCAGCCTCACCTCAGTCCCTGGAAAAATCATGGAGCAGGTCCTCAAAGAATCAATCCTGAAGCACTTACATAAGAGGAAAGTGATCAGGAACAGTCAGCATGGATTCACCAAGGGAAGGTCATGCCTGACTAATCTAATCGCCTTTTATGATGAGATTACTGGTTCTGTGGATGAAGGGAAAGCAGTGGATGTATTGTTTCTTGACTTTAGCAAAGCTTTTGACACGGTCTCCCACAGTATTCTTGTCAGCAAGTTAAGGAAGTATGGGCTGGATGAATGCACTATAAGGTGGGTAGAAAGCTGGCTAGATTGTCGGGCTCAACGGGTAGTGATCAATGGCTCCATGTCTAGTTGGCAGCCGGTGTCAAGTGGAGTGCCCCAGGGGTCGGTCCTGGGGCCGGTTTTGTTCAATATCTTCATAAATGATCTGGAGGATGGTGTGGATTGCACTCTCAGCAAATTTGCGGATGATACTAAACTGGGAGGACTGGTAGATACGCTGGAGGGGAGGGATAGGATACAGAAGGACCTAGACAAATTGGAGGATTGGGCCAAAAGAAATCTGATGAGGTTCAATAAGGATAAGTGCAGGGTCCTGCACTTAGGATGGAAGAATCCAATGCACCGCTACAGACTAGGGACCGAATGGCTAGGCAGCAGTTCTGCGGAAAAGGACCTAGGGGTGACAGTGGACGAGAAGCTGGATATGAGTCAGCAGTGTGCCCTTGTTGCCAAGAAGGCCAATGGCATTTTGGGATGTATAAGTAGGGGCATAGCGAGCAGATCGAGGGACGTGATCGTTCCCCTCTATTCAACACTGGTGAGGCCTCATCTGGAGTACTGTGTCCAGTTTTGGGCCCCACACTACAAGAAGGATGTGGATAAATTGGAGAGAGTCCAGCGAAGGGCAACAAAAATGATTAGGGGTCTAGAGCACATGACTTATGAGGAGAGGCTGAGGGAGCTGGGATTGTTTAGTCTGCAGAAGAGAAGAATGAGGGGGGATTTGATAGCTGCTTTCAACTACCTGAAAGGGGGTTCCAAAGAGGATGGCTCTAGACTGTTCTCAATGGTAGCAGATGACAGAACGAGGAGTAATGGTCTCAAGTTGCAATGGGGGAGGTTTAGATTGGATATTAGGAAAAACTTTTTCACTAAGAGGGTGGTGAAACACTGGAATGCGTTACCTAGGGAGGTGGTAGAATCTCCTTCCTTAGAGGTTTTTAAGGTCAGGCTTGACAAAGCCCTGGCTGGGATGATTTAACTGGGAATTGGTCCTGCTTCGAGCAGGGGGTTGGACTAGATGACCTTCTGGGGTCCCTTCCAACCCTGATATTCTATGATTCTATGACATCTATCTACTGAGATTCCCCATTTCACATAGGCCACTGAATGGACATCAGACAGTAACAACTAACCTAGACTGGATCTGGAAGAGTGACCTAAAGGGAGCATTGCTCTATATTCCATCAGCAGGCCTTTTGACAGGTTTTCAAAAGGGAAGAAGTCAGAAACAGACTCATAGATCCCATGGCCCCTTCTGGCCTTAGAATCATCTTGTTTGACTTCCTGGGTAACACAGGCCATAGAATTTCTCCAGAAATAATTCTTAAAGCAGATGTAATCATGGACTACATGATGTGGCATATTAATATGGTTACACAGTGCTCACCATTAGTCATCCACAGTTAACAGAAATTGGTATCCCATCTTACATAGTAAGTTTAAGTAGCATATACAAAGGAAGTACTATTGTACAGTAACTATGAGTAAATGAACTCTTTCTTAGTGCCAAGTACCAAACATCAGTGTCATGACCAAAAAAATTGTATATCTATATAAGGAGACAACATAATAAAACTCTTTAATCCCAGCACCATGGTTCAGTGTAAGCTAGTGTATCAAATAGTGTGTCCTGCTCTTTTTGGATATTAATCCTGACAGAAAAATCTTTAGCTTTCGTCAACGTAAATTCTTTAACTACTTGGCATGCTTGTAATACAACCTGTTCTGACCCTAAAGCCTATACTGTTAATCAAAATCAAATCAAATCTACACTAGATTTTATGCACACAAAACAATCTGTTCTCACTTAGACTGAAGAATTGTACTTTTCTTTGACCAAATATGAATGCTGGAGCAAATTCTAGAAGAGAAGAGAGCCACGACCAATGACAACAGTTTTATATTTTTTAATTTTATCGATACCAGTGGACTTACTTCAGATCCACAGTACTGAGAAAGGAGAATCAGGGCCAACCCTTTTTTCTTTTCTTTTTTAATTCCTCCTGTGGACAGTATGTTGGACAATTATTTTTCTCTTCTTTTGAGAACTAAATCAAATTTCTACCTATTCCCAGCAATATTTCATTAAGAAGTAAAATTTCATGCTTCAGAGTAAATGGAAATTTGGCAGACTTTGCAACCCTTTCAAATAAAAGATCACAGATAATATATTTGGTGTCTAGTACACATTTTTCCTAGACTGTGTAATTTCTTGTTATCCAGCCATTTTAGTCATGCCTAGCTTTCTACTTATAGAGCCAAGACTCAGGAATGATAACCACTACCACAGTCATATTTGTTAAGTGTAACAGCCTTCTATTCATTGTAAGTCTTAACCTTTACCTTCCCAATTTGGGTTTAAACCTTTTATATCTGTGAAAAGCACTCCATATTTCTTACTAATTAGGATTTCCCAAGAGAAGCCAAATAAGGTTTGTGGAACATAAAACTAGTTTCATTAGTACAATAATTCTGCTCAGTATAGTATTTCCCCCCCTCACAGTTTATAATGTACTTGAATCAGAACGCATTGCTATTATATAATGAATGTTTTATCAAACCCTAGAGCTTGGCAGTAAGTTTAAGATTATGTTACCAATCCAACCATTACTAGATTTGATTCTCTCCCCCACCTTTCTGGTTCACAGCATAACCAACTGTTTGAAAATCTACAGGTTTTAAAATGAAAATTGCATTTACTAAGTTTCATAAAGGTTTCATATTTCAAATCATTTCATTAATGAAAGAAGCACAAAGTCACTAGTCATAACACGGTCAAATTCCATGGTAGTTTAGTGCTAGAAGCCATCCTTGCTGCTAGTGCAGAACTAACATTGCAGCTGGACCAAACCACGGTCTCTACCAGCTTTTTAGCTTAATAAAACAAAAGACAAGACACCAGAAGATAATCTTGAGTCCCTTTTGACACAGCCATCAAAATAAGGAGTTACCTGGATCTAGCCATCTTTCATGTTCGCAGTAAGCCTATCAATCTGATGGTATCTAACAAGTTATGAAGAAGCAAAGAAAGACCACTATAAATACCACTTCCTTTGAGCAACGAAAGGGGAAAGATGTAGTACCCAGGTGGAGGTAGTGGGGATGAAGCAAGAGAGTGTGCATGGCTGGGAGTGGGAGGCAGCCCGCTCATCAGGTCTGCCGTCTTCCCACTAGCTGGAGGTGGAAGGAATAGACTAGCTGGTTGGCTCGAAGCACCCATCTTCTTGCCTGTTTAAGCTTGCCCTGTACATTCAAAAAGCATCTTGTGCCAGCCAGCTATCTGGCTGATAAGGATAGAAAGGAACAGTTTCCAAATGTAAATGAGACCCAGGATTGTACAGCTGACCCTTTTGCCTATGGGAAAAGAGGAGATATGAAATCTTCGCGAACTGAGGTCTTGCCTTGTGAACCAGTAGTTCCCCCATGTAAGGGAGGCAGAGAGGATTCAAAAGGCAGCTGAATCCTAGGAGTGGGCCCCAGAAGGTCCACCCACCACATAACGAAAACTTCAGAGTCCTGAACACTGGACTGAACCCATTTAAGCTTGGTATGAGAGAGCAGGAGGGAGCATGTGCAGGATATCCCTCCTAGCATAAAACAAATAAAACTGGCGCCTGCCATTTAACATACATCCCACATGTCCATTATTCCTTCGCCTGAGTGTTCTGATCAATGCTTTTTCCTTCCGTTCTTTGCAGTTACAGGGATATACCAATTTACTTGTTCCAGGAATTTTTTTAAAAAAAATGTTATTTATAAGAGTCATTCCTAGAGGATGGCACTGCGATTTTACACAAAACTTTCAGCTACCTCTAGATGTAAAATTTGTCAGTCAAGACATTATGTGGATCTGAAAATCTTCGTGAAGGACTGAAAACATAAATGGAGCATAAAAGCAATTAATGGAGTGATATGTAAATTATCGGTGCCGGGGCCAGGTATATCCTGTGGGACTCATTGAACTAAAGGGCCATGGAAGAAGTACTTGATAATCTAGCTGTGGTTTCATTTTTCCACTTGTAATGTTAACTCACCATGAATTTTATTGTTGAGTCATAACACAATACCAAAACCCAAGTATGAGTAGCAAACATGCTGTAAAAGCCATATGAAGTATACGAACTTGGCTAGTCCTAGTCCAAGATGTCAATCAACGCAAGATGGAAAATGGGGAGCAGAGGAACAAGGGTTAGGAGAACAAAGGGAGAAAGAAAGGATTAATTTGGTGTCAGGATTCCCTCCTCCCCCCCCCCCCCCCCCCCGTTGCTACTGTGCTGAGGTGTCACTTTGAAAGAAGATGATAGGAAATGAGTGCACAATCCACGACCAATGTTTCAGGGCTACCTTTTCAAGGTGTATCAGGCATACTAGAGAAACTACAGTATGCCATGAGAAAGTGTCTGTAATGAAAGAATATAATATGAAGTGCCACTACCAATTCAAGCATGCTGCAGATCATGACAAGTACAAGGCTCATGCATGCAGGTGTGGATGAAGCTAATGAATTGTCAATGGAGTTTTCATTGCACTGCAAAGATTATTTCCTACTAGATTTGAAGTGCTGAAGCTGATCGCAAAGCATACTTCCTAGAACAGTGTATTTACAGACAGGTGGATGGATCTCTGAAAAGAAGAAAGTGTATTATATAGCAAGTTTCTCCTCTAACATCAACCAGGCTGAAGACTAAGTGATAAATACTTAACAACAATGGGCAAAGAAAATGAAAGAGATTTTGTAACTTACCCCATGTCTTGCACTATAAGTGCAGATATAGTAGATTCTACCTCTAGCCACTAAACTTTGGGCATAGAGTAAAATAAGGAACTTGGTGTCACTGGAAGCATTCACAGAACAACAAAAAGCACCAATTCATTAAAAGAATGCCAAGCTCACTAACTGCAAGCTTCCTTCGGAACAGAGGTATGGTAGAAGAATGAACAAGTGTTCTCCCAGGAAGAAGTCGATTTCAGGTGCATATGGCAGATATCTGAGGGGCTTTGTTTTGCAGAAAGTGAACTGCAGATTCATAATCACAGGTTTTCACATCAGAAATCAAATTCTAAGATTTATAATCCTCCAAGCAAGAAATGGGCTGCCCTTCTGTACGGGAAATATACTATGTGACCTATGTATGCAATCAAAACTGCTCAAAGAATGGATATCAAATAGTAACATCAAACTCACAAATAATCTACAGTCTAAGAATCATTTGTGGAAATGATCTGATGAAGTATTGTGAACAGATGCATTTGAGAAAAATCACAACTGTTTGTGGACAATTAAACAAAGTGAGAGGTGAATTTAGTTGAATAAATTATTGGTTTTCACCTATTAAACTAGCTCTAATTTTAGCAAATTGTTTTTAATTTACCCCTTTAACAGCTCTTGGTCACATGTGGGACTTGTCTCCTCTTTGGATTCCATCTGTTTGTTCACTTTTCTTGTTTTTATCTTTTTATTGCCCTTCACAAAATCTTTAAGTAGATTCATGTTGTCTATGGGTCTGTTTATGGATTTATCTTCCTTGCTGAAGGCTGTGCTTCTAAAGTGATTTCATTAGCTTTTCACTTGTTTGGATTTTTTTTCTATGCTAACTCCTTAATCTTCTGTACATTTTTTCCACAAACAGTCTGATGGGTTTATTGGCTATATTAAGACAGGCTCTTTTGATTGAAGTTCTTCTGGAGCTTTGCCTGGGAGGGTTTACAAGTACGAATCTTGAAACTGTTTTCATCTTATTTGTAGTTTCCTTTGCCTTCAAAAAGAAATATGTTTAAGTCCATAAAAAGTTACTTTTTGGCTATTCATTAGATTTGTATTTCGTTGCATGTGTATTCTAACAACAGTTACATTTCATTTCTGACACCAATCCCTGTGTCAGCAAAGTGGTAGCAACCATGTAGGTGTTGTCCCTAGCAACTACACATTAGTCTAGAAGTCAGCTGTGCAATGTTTCTCCTCCTCACTGTTTAAGACAGCTAATGTAATGAACCCCTAGATGGCAATAAAGGAAGTGTGACTGGTTGTCGAAGACATATCCCACCATTCACACATAGGTATGTCTTTTTGTTAAAAAATGGGAGAGAACAGTGCCAGGCAGGACTCAGGCCCGGCCGACGCTTAAAAATTACATCAGTCTAGCTAGGTCGCTCAGGGATGTGAAAGTTGTGTCCTCAGCGCCATAGTTATGTCAACCTAACCCCCGGTGTAAATGTGGCTAGGTTAATGGAAGAATTCACCTCTCAGGGAGCTGGATTAATTGGATGGATGGAAAAATCCTTTCTGTCAATGTACGAAGTGTCTACACAACAGTGTTACAGCAGCACAGCTGCAGCACCGTAGCCATACCCTCAGTGAAATGACTGTATGTAACCAAACCTATCACCAAAATACACACACACACACACACACACACACCACACACTCCCCTGCAAGATACAGGATTAGAGGTAGGATTTTCAGAACTGCTATAGTGGCTTAGGGGCACAGATCCTATTGACTTTCAAAGTAACTTGTGCATCTAAATCACTTATGCACTTTTGAAAAAAATCTCTTCCCAGATGATTTAGGGAAGTGGGAAACATTCAGAAGGAATTTAATTGAGCTAATTACACCATACTTATCTAAGTATGACTGAGGCTGGTAGACACTACTGGCACAATTCCTATTCCTTGCAGCTTGAACAGTTATTTACACTGGTTGTTCTCAACATTTTCTGTACTTTCAGCCACCTTTCCGTATTGGGATTGTTCCAGGATTCCCCTCCCAACTAGCCAGGAGCCCCCTTTTAGCAACATGGGCAGGGCGATCATGATTCCCTGACAGCTCTTCACCACTCCCAACTGAGAACCCCTGATTTACACTTGTGTAAGGTGGGCGTAAAATACTACCACTCCAGTTCTGTACATTTCACTCTGACTTTGCACAGGAAAGTTGAGAATGAAGCCGGTAGATTTGGGATAGAGTTTAGCATTCATGCATGCACACTCAGTAAATGAAATCTTAGTTTAAAAGTAAGGCTAAAACAATAGCATACAAGGGACAAGGAAAAAATAGGAAGAGTAGATACTAATCTATTTAATGGCTGCCCTCTTGTGAAAGGATTTAAGTCATGGTGAGCTATGAATCCTAGAATTCTGTACCTCAACTTGATAATGAAAGAAGTCTAAATTTCGTTGGTATGAATCATACAAAACCAATGGCTAAGCTCACAACTAAATTACCTTTTATTAAGAAAATATTTGTGTAGCAACTAAACAAAATTTCTTTTTGAATGACTCAAAGATAGATTATTAAGGATGTGCAACCACTGAAGATGTACAAGAGGGTTTGGGGTTTTTTTTTTTATTTAAACAGAACTCTGGGCTAGATTTAGCAACAACAAAAATGAAGTAGTTCAGAAACCTTTTGTGAACCAGGATCAATTGGGTGGAAACAAAAAAAAATACCCATTTTACGTGATTTTTTTTCTACCCCAAATCACGCAAAACATGATAGATTTAGTAGATTTTTGCTTCAAGTCCTTGAAGTTCAAAGAGAAACCTTGTTTACCCAACCACTGACTTTTGCACGTATATATACATGCTGTGGAGAAGGAACTATGTTAACATGGAATTGTTTGATATGAAATGTTGCTATAGGATAAGTGTAAAGTGGAAGTGTAGGATGAAGACCATAAAAAATACTTGCTGCTGGGTGCACAGAGACACAGAGGTTTGGACTCCTGGACTATGGGTTCTCCCAGGCTGCACGTTTGGAACTTTGGGTGCTTGAATTTGAAGGGTTGTCAGCTGGCTCCTGAGGGGAGAGGGAGCAGGATCACAGAAGGGGTCAGGAAAGCAAGACTGTGACCAGGAAGAGAAGCCTTCTAAGAAGCAGAAGGGCTCCTGGATGCTTTTGTTATGTTTACTCTGGTTAACTAAAACTTTAGTGGTGTTTCAAACCCAGATGTCAAAGGTGTAGTCAGTCGGTGGGGTTTTTGAAGAGATCTGCAAGGTCCTTGAAATGGAGTTAGGAAAAGCAGCCATGATCACCTGATATGGTATGATATCAAGTAAGCCGAGAGGAAGATTATAGAGCTAAAAGGCCATACTAGTGACTAGAAATACTGGTTGAACAAGGTGCGTGCCCAGGAAGGGGCCAGGCCATAACACATGCACACGCTCAAGATGTTTGTATTATTATAATTTTTGCCCTACTACCATGATGGCTTATAGCAACTGTAGCCCCTGCATGCTCAGTGTGGCACTCTGTCCCCTTCTAGTGGTGGCTAACCCAGCTAGACATTGATGAGCCTGTTACAGTCTTAGTTAAGTGAGACATGTCTTCTAGCTCAGACAGCAGTGGCTGAAATATTAAGCTCAAGAGGTTCCAGGTTTGATCCCCGCTGCCAATGACCCAATAAGGGGCCGTTAAAAGTGGTGGTGGGCAATTCAGCTGGGGAAGCTTAGGATGTGCCTGCCTACTCAGGGGAGGATGTAAACCATGCCTGCTCGGTGTGGTATTCTGTGACCCTCTAGTGGGGGCTAGGTGAGCTAGAGATTAATGAACCTGTTGCAGCCCTGGCTAAGTGACAAGTGTCATTAAGCTTAAGAGGTCCTTGGTTTGATCCGTGCTGCCAACAACACACCAAGGGTGCACTGGAGTCACACAACTGTAATAATGATTTTTATAAAGTAAGCTTTATAAAAAATCCACTCAACCGGCACTGAAGATTTTAACCCTGGATTGTGCTCTCCATGCTTGTGCAAAATTCCTATTGCTATTAATAGGAGGCTTGAGCATAGATCGGACCAACATTTCTCACACCTTTTTGTGCCCATGAGGAGACATACTGTTCAGTATTTGTCCTTTCAAAAAAAAATCATACTTTTTGGGAGGGAGGGGGCATTGAGGGCAAGAGTCTTCATTAAAATATCTCTAACTATTCAACACTTTTCTTCCTTGGCAACTTTCTGGACCTAGTTACTTGTTGCTAAAATAGCTCCTCCTTAATAAAATACCCAACTGAAGCCCTGCAGACTGAAGTCTATCCACAGCACAGGTCTGACACAAGCTGTGGCTCTGAAAGCTTCCCAGCAGTGCTTGCCCAATGGGACAGTTTTTAATGAAGCAAAGGAGGTCCATTAGTCTACATGGCCAATTCAAACATCGGCCTCTCTTCTAACAAAAGTGACAGCTGTGGAGGTAGTTTTATTTATGGGGATATTTATGGGGATATTTATTTATGCTCCACAGGAATTAGACTGAGACCACAGATGTGGGACACCGAGGCAAGTCACTCATTAATGATTAGCCAGTGAGGTCTAGTTATAAATTAACTGGGGAAAAGGCCTAGTTAATTATTAGAGACTAGATCATAATTACTGTAACTAGGGGAGGATATCTAATCATGAACTAGGAACTAGTTAGTGAAGTATTACCTAAAGAGATTAATTAATTATTAATTAGAAAAATAGTTATTAAGTAGAAAGCAGAGAAGTTAAAAACACTATTAGGAGAATTATCTATGAATAATTCCTGGGGAAGGCTAGTTCTGAATGGTTAAATATGGGGCTAATTAATGATTACTAGACATGGTTAATTAATAAACAAATTAATGCATGATAAATGTCTGACTATTTACTGATTAATTCAGGGTGCTAATTATTCGGTTATTAGCAGGTAGAACTAGTTAACGTATTAACCTGCAAAAGAAATGCAGTTCCTTTATTGAACAAGCAGAGTTTTCTTCAATGTTGCTGTAACAAATTATTTTCAAATTTATAATACTTCTACCTTTAGCTAAACTTTTTAAGTTTTGGAGGTGTGAGATGTGTAAATACTTCATTCTTTAAGATATGTATTTGATGAACAAAAGCACACTTATCTGACAATGTGTGTTGCTATTTCCCCTAACCACACGAGACACTTCCTGTCCTTATGTTCAATATACACAATGAGATGTTGAAGATATAAAGATTTCTCTTTGCATATGTGCAATTTGTCAGCTAGTTTATGAATATTTACATATTCATAGGCCTGACATCTGTCACAATTGCATATGAATGATTTTGTTTTTAATCAGATAATGAATAGATTTATTACTTTGTCCCTAACTAGTATGGCAACATTTGGAGAGAAAATACATTAAATATGTATGTGCACACATGGCTACAAGAAAGGTATGCACTCTTCCCCTTATGCTCTTCTAGTGATGATCTGAGAACATTCTGCAGCATATACATTTTGACTCAACATTGTTGTCTGTTAGAATGATCCACTGAAAGACTCCCATTGACTTCAATGGGCTTTGGATCAGGCTCTTAGTGTAACAAACTATTTCTGAATGACAAAATCCAAAGGGATATGACAATACCTGTTTATAAATTATACAGGAAGACAAAATTAGATTGAAGGGGTGGGGGAATAGCACAGGACCTAAAAGATGCCATAAAACCTAATATTATTTCTGAGTAGATATGGCCAAAAACCAAAATATATCTCAATGAAAATTTCAGTTGAAAACGTTCAGGACTTTTTCTCCATAAAAAGAAATCAAATTTTCAATGAAAGATTTTGTGAACACTTTGAACTTTGGAAAAAAGCTCTATTTCTGAGTAGAGGTTGGATTCACAGTAGAAACAGAACGGAGTCAAATTCGAAGTCAAACAGATATCCTACCAGCCTCCTAATACTGAAAAGTCTATTGAATGCACAATGGTGAAGGAGATCAAAAAGGTAATTAGGTCAAATAAGTAACTAATAAAAGGTAGCTTCATCTACCCATGAATAAGCTAGCCAAATGACACTTTCAGGACAAGGTTTAGAGAAGCAGTTTGTCATCACCTTAAAATAATTGATTCTCAGAACAGCTAGTTCTAGAGCACACAGGCAGAATGTCTATTTTTGACTAGGCCCTTAGTAATACACTGTGATTGGTTTAAGTAGCAGCTATAGTTGAGCCACTAGATAATTGTGACCACAATATAATTAACTTCAACATTCTTGTGGGAGAAATCATACCAAAATTGTTGTGTCATTGTACTTTAAAGAAGAACATTTAAGTTTCAAAATAAGCATATATGATTTATTTATTTTGTTCATGAAAGGAAGTCTCTCTATATTTTGCCTTTTTTTAAATGCTTGGGCCAATTTTACCTACTGAGAAACAGCAGTTCTTTTGATTCAGTTAGTCATTTAACACTTCAAAATATAGTATATGTAGTATCATGGTTTTTATTTTGTTGTTAAAGCTCCATTTTTAAACTGAGTGTCCAGGTTCCTGCTTGGCTGCACCTCCAAGACTGAGGTCAAGCCAGTGAGGTTGTTCTGTCAGGACTGCATGGCAGTCACAGTTACACTGTTATATATCTCACTTCAAATTTTATTTGTATAGTCAGCTCCAGTATCTTGCATTACATTTTTGCACTGGACAACCAAGACAGAGTCTGTGCTTGAATTTGGGTTGGCATCACTGGAAAGCTTGCCTAGGTCTGACAGTCATACCATTTGTAACAATCATAATTTCTCATTCACAGTTTAGACCTTGAGTGGAAAGGAATTGCATGGCCAGCAGACAAAAATAGTGTTCATTGTTTATAAATTATGGGCACTAATATATTTTTGCAATTGACAATTACTTCTTGCAAGGAATAATGCTTTTTCAAACAAACAAAATTAGGACATTTTTTTTTTTTTGCACACTGTGCAATGCTAGATTGCAGTTGTCAAAATTCAGGGCAACTGCATCTGTATTTCCTCTCTGTGGTACAGCAAGGGCACCCACTCTCATGCCATTGCCCTTCTTGGGTGCAGATCCACATCTCACCCTCCAGGGTGTTTCCAGACTGCAGTTTTCTGCCTTCAAGGTGTTATACCCAGCAGAGACAGCTCACCTGCTTGCTTTCTCACCAGAGGCAGTTAAACAAGTGTAATTTCTACAGTCATACATTACCCAGACAGCACTTCTTATGCAAGCCTATTTAATTCTTAAGGTACAAGCATTATAGAAAAAACATTGCAAACAATAAAAGAACTATTTGCATTCTAATAATCTTACCAGAGGGAACCCCTCCCCAATCCTAACTTGGGCTCTGGCAGGAGCAGTCCTTCAAGACCACATCCACAGAGTTTCCTTTGTGGTAATAAATTCAACACAGCTTCAGCTCATAACAAGCACAAAGTGTTATGGGTCCACAGTATGCCCAGTCCTTCCAACCCTACCCTAAGGATCTGGGCAATTCATGGACCAGGAGTCCTGTCCATTTGAAACTTTACTGAATTAAGTTGTCTTAATTCCATAAGGTTTGTCCAGGAAATTACAAGATATTGTCAGTCTGTCACACCCATAAATCATACAAAACACAGTGACAGGAGCACACTTAGGTGTGCCTGCATGCGGTTTCCTCACCGCTAGAGCACCTCCTCCTGGGTGCTTAGGGGATTATTTCTTTTCAGGTCCAGCACCCATTTCCTCACATCATGGCACCTTTCTCTCTCTCTAAGACTTGGGGTACTCCTTCCTGACTCAGCCCTCTAGCCAAGTCACTATAGCTCTCCCCTTGGACAACTGTCCCAGGCAGTCTTCAGCTCCACTGCCCAGTCTATGCCACTTCCCCATAGCTGGTAGGGGAACCAGAGCCCACCCACTACTGTGGGATCCGGTCCAAGGACCCTATGTCCAGCAACTAAGGTCTGCTTGCATTCAGACCCTGTTGCTGTTTTCCCTGGACTCCTTCGTACCTCTCTGCTCTTATCTCCTAGCCTCCCCAACCTCTGGGTTTATCAGCCCAAACTCCCTCCTGCCAGGGAGTGACTGCAGACTACCTAAATCTGAGCCCCAAAGACATCTCCCCTCTCCCAGGGAATGACTGCAGACTAGTTCTCTTTACATTCCCAACTTCCTGGCATACCAGCCCTGCCTGTTCCTCCTCAGCTCCTCCATCTTCAATCAGCTTTTCAATCCCTGGCTCTTCCCCAGGTGCAGGCTATCAAGTTAAAATTGACCTCATTTAACACGCTTTGCCTTGTGGGGGTGGACAGCCCATTCACTGTGCCTTGTACAGGCTCAAGAGGCATGTACTCTTCTATACAAGTGTAAATCAGGACTAACTTCAGGTATCTCGATAAGACTACCCCCGTGCAAGTGAGAACAGAATCAGAACTAAGATTTTTTTTTTTAAGGTCCATATATATGATTTGGGAAATACTGCTTCTAACACTATTACCTGCAATGGCTGCCACTGAAACCTCTACTGTTTTCCTTTCTGAATATTACCTTAGTGTTTGCAATATTCCCTAGACTTCAGTATACACTTAGCAAAGCGAATATCACAAACAATGTAGTAATAATAATTACTTACAAATGTCAATTTAATTTTTTAATGGTGACACTATTCTTGCACTGAATGACATTGTATTTATTTGGTCTCCTGAGAGTAGTATTTTGAGGAATAGCCTGGCAATGATAGTTACACCAGTTTTCTGGTATTATCTTTTCATTTGTTAAAGTACAACTTTATGGTGCAATTTCTCCTGGGGAGACATGACAGAGGGTCTGCAGAGGCACAGCTGTTTTGGAGATCCCTACAGTATTGGCACAAATAATAGGTAGTTCTGGATTATACATTTCTAAATATAAGCTTGAGATAATTCTTCTGACCCCTGGGCAGTGGAGGCTGGTGATATCTGAAAGTGTGAGGAAACAGTTGACTTGCCCCTATATAGGGATCTTGGGGATGTTCCCCCAGAACATTTTGGTTAAATTTCATTTTAAAAACTGGTGCCATGTGTTTTATTTTAAGCCCAATTTATATCTACATTCATTTTACCACATTATGCAAGTTTATATGATAACCACCTATAGAGAAAGAAACAGAAACAGGAGAAAGAACTAAAGAAGGAAATGAGATGAAAAGAATAAACAGGGGACAAGGGAAGACTGGAAGAGAAAAATGAATGACATAAGTCTCTTCACCCACCTTAGTCCTACCTTGTTTTAGGTGCTTAGAGCCAGGTTCTATATCTAGAAAGGTAGCTATAGGGGCAGAAATGCAAGAAGTAAGGACTGGGATTTAGAAGTAGGGGTAGCTGCTTGTGAAACAGCTTAGAGCATGCTGTTTTGCTCTAATGTAGAGTTACATGAAGCTGCAAACAGACATGGAGAAGAGCTATCTGTAGCTTGAAAGTTTGTCTCTTTCACCAACAGAAGTTGGTCCAATAAAAGATATTACCTCACCCTCCTTGTTTCTCAGTGTATCACCTGTCAGGGGAAGGATCCATGAAGAGGCAGGGCCTTGAGCCACATAATGCATATTCTAGTAGCGGACCTAGCAGCACTAGCAGGACTTCTAGACTTTCAGAGAGAGTGACCACACATCTCAGAAAGGTCAGACAACCAGAGCATTCAGAGGAAAAGAGGATGGGGGTGCAGTGCTCTGTAATTTTGTGGAAAAGCAATGATCAGGACTAACACTAATAGCCCAACATGATTTTTTAAAAATGTTATTAGATCCATGTAGCTATGACTACTTTAGAAAGTGAAGGTCATTAACACAGCAACAATTTAGGCCTCGATTTTCAAAGTTTGACACACACTGAAAATGACACACATCTAACGTTTGCATACTAAGTCTCAATGTGCATGCACAATTCAGCAATTTGAATGCACATTAGCCATGACCTAGCAAATAGCTAAAGACAAGTGACAGTGCCCTGCCTCATATTCTGACCTAGCACTACCAACACAAGAAAACTTAAAAAAAAATTTTTTTTTAAAGTACAGCAATCAGTGCTGGTGCCTCTGACTGTTTTAAAAATTGCAGACAGTGGTTTGTAAATGACGAGCACCTTACTGCATACAACATATTCATAGTTCTTATATTTCATTCGTCCTTTGTATTTCATTCAATGGAGGTAGTTTCTGTAGCATATGTATACTTTACTTCTAGTTCAGCCCCATTTGATTCATTCAGCCTCTTAGGAGCCAGTAAATATAACTATACATGTAACCTTTAACTTTTTAGTGATATGTATAGTTACACCTTTCCTCTCTTCAGCGAAATCTTTTCAACTGTGTGTTCTGAATTCATCCCTCTTCTGGGGATAATGCATGTTTCAGTGTTGCTGTAAGGTTGCAGATCAGAGGCTATTGTGCTAATTTAGCAGCAGTACTGCTACCAAGGCAACAGTTATACTCTATATTGACTGATTTTTCTCCTGTGCCTATACTGAACCTGCTTATCAACCTTTCCTTCATGGAATGTCATCACCATTTAAGTAATACATCATCAGTGCAGTTCACTCTGATGATGTATTACACTAACATATCATTAGTGCAACAGCAGAGCAAGGCACTTTGATGATGTATTAATATAATACATCACCAGAATGAGTCACTCTGATGATGTATAACTCAAAAGATGGTACTATCCAGGGAAATGTGGATATTCAATAAATCAAGGACTACATTAAAGAATAAAATCTGGGCCATCTTCTAAGGGAAAACAAAGGTTCAGATAGCTTTGAATGAATGGAGAATTGATTTAAAAATATAAACAAATTGTAATTTTAAAATCAGTTATTAAAAAGAGAAAATTTCTGAGGACTATTCCAGACAAGAAGTGCAGTATGATTCCTCATAATATGCAGACTTCAGCCCCTCTCCTCTCTGCAATCAAAGCAAATGCACACATACTTTATTATAATCTAAGATGGTGTAATAGAATTCATAACATGCTCTATGTAGCTACCGCTAGTCCTATCTGGAATCAGGAAGTGCAGAGTCACAGAAAAATTAAAAAGGTTAAACTGAAACTTTTTTAAAGTACAGAAGAGGTTCAGTTCAGGCTTAGTGTGAAGATATGTATCATACTTTGCATAAATATTCTACCAAATGAGTTTACTGGCAAGCATGGTAGCAGCAATGGCAAGTTTTAAGTCAATACTGCACTGAGAATTTAAGATCTGCAGTCATGAGTATTGGTATCGACAAACTGATTTGAACAGTAACACTTAACCAATCAGGAAATAGTAATACCTCATTGGACTTGTATGTACAATTGAAACCAACCAAAACAGCCTAAACTTAAAATACACGAACTTCTTGTAAAAACAGTGAGGAGTCTGGTGGCACCTTAAAGACTAACATTTATTCGGGCATGAGCTTTCGTGGGTAAAAAACTCACTTCTTCTGATGCATGGAGTGAAAATTACAGATGCAGGCATAAATATATTGACACATGACAAATAAATCTGTTAGTCTTTAAGGTGCCACCAGACTCCTCATTGTTTTTGTGGATACAGACTAACACGGCTACTACTCTGATACTTAACTTCTTGTAATAAGCCAACTAGCAGTACATTTTGAGAATCATTTTGACTATAAGTTGAGGAAAATCACAATTTCCTCACCATCAGGTCAAAAATAGTAAAAAGCATATTTCTTCTAAACCATATGCCCATCTCCACAAAGAACTCTTTAAAAGAAATACGTTAAGTGCATTTAAGTGGCAGAGTAACAGGATCACCAGTCATCACTCAGGGAAATGGGATTGTGACGTCTTTAAAACAGGTCCTAAAAACAAATCAAGAAAAGAAAAAAAACCATGCAGTTTGGGCCCAGTCTAGGAAAAACAACCCAGTCAAGGGAGGGCTGCTTTGGCCACAGGTCCCCAAACAAAATGAAACAAACCCAAGGCTGTTTTTCAAGTCCCAAACAGTCTATCCCTCCTCAATTCAGGGCAAACAGTAAATTCCTCCTAAACCCCCTTTACCCCTAAGCCTGAGTCTCAGTCATGAGCCTTCCTTTCCAGAGAAAAATTAGAGAGCATCTCTCTCCATTCCCCTAGAACTCTCTGCTTTCATTTTGTGGCTTTCCCTTCCCTCACCCTCCAAAAATGCAGAGCAGCAAGTTCCATCTTCCAGCAGCTTAAGGAGCCACAGCTGCCAGCTATCAGCTAGTGTTCAAGGACCAGCTCCTGTCTGCCCAGGAAGAGGTTTAATCGCTTTCTAGGTCTTATACAGCAATGGTGTCACATCTATCATTTTGGCCTAAACAAGAAATTGAACCGATGATGTCCACAGCTTAAACCATGAGGTTCTAAAGCTTGAATGAAAGAGCCAGGGTCTCAAGCTGAGAGCGATAAGAGACCCATATACTCTCTGGACTGGGCACAGAGGGGGACACATAATGCACACTGACTAGTGGGGTATAATGGCACATAAAACCCATTACAGGTAGAAAGAACAAGAATTATCCAAAATACTGCCTACCCAATACCATTCTTAAATCAAGCACAGAGACTTTACAATAAGATGCACACTTACCACATTATAGCTGGGTTTTTTGTACTTGTATAATTTTTCTCTGTCTTCTTCCCATTCTTCCTGATTCCCCTCTGCTGTGTTTCTCTACATACAATGAGCAACTATATAGTTCAATGTAAAAATTACTTTTCTTTTAGATTAGAAGTAAAGAAGCCACAGCATGGGACTGTCTGCACCACTTTGGAGAACAAAATGGCTGTTATTTCTGCAGTCAAAGTCCTTAGAAATGTAAAAGAGCAGGAAGGAGAAGACAGAGGCATTGCCAATTTCAAACCACACACACACTATTCCCCATCTCTTGCTCTTTTCTTTCTGCATTATTCTGTTTTTCTTCTGCTTCTACAACAATTCCCTCTCTCTTCTTTTACCTTTTTTTTGCTTACATAGGGATTATAGGACCAATTTTTCCAGGTTCCAAAAGTTTCTCCTTTAGGACTGACACACCCAGCTTGTGCTTTATCAGGTCAAGTACATGTCTTATGTGAGTGTTGTATTTTTCTGTATTTTTTTTTTCCTCTTAGCCTGTGTGGCAAGGTCAGGGTATGATTATCTGGAGAGAAAGTTCACAACAAGCCCAAGTTAAGCAATGAAAAACCTCTCTGGGATTTCTTAACTTAAGGGTTCTTATTAAATCAACCCCACTCCATATTAAAGTCACCAGAGAGTCACATTCCCTTAATGTCATTAACAACCAGTAGAATCCCAAACTACATGATCAAGGCATCTTATACCATTTGAGCTGCTTTTCCCAACATCTGATCAGCAACCCCCCATTATAAGAATAGCTAGCTCCTTTAAAAATTTTTTTTTTTTGACTCAGCTACACCTGATTGCTTCAGCTCATGGGGTTCTGAACTCCCTTTTGGAATTTAACATCCTCCTCCTCCCCCTTAAAACCCACCCCCAAACAAAAAGTACATGCTCCCGGAGAGAGACAGAGAGAGGAAAAATGCTGTGTTTAACAACATTAAGATTGTGACACAAAGCAATAAAATTCAGAACATTCAGAATGAATGCTGATCCTCCCTCACTCCTACTGTTACTCTGAGTTTATTTCCCCCCTTCGTCAAGGCATGAGTTAAGGCTGGAATCTCACCCATTGTTTATAATCCTCACTCTAGAGTGGAGCTCTGAAATTTTGGGTAATCCCAGCCACTTTGCATAAACGTATCACTCTGCTTGAAGCCTTTTAATTAATTGCAACCTGTACTGAGAAAGTACAGTTAAAGTACACTTAAAGGTTGAATCGAGGCTTGTAAAAGGAAGGCTACTGGGAGGAAGAATACAAAACAGAACTCTCTCTCTCTCTCTCTCACACACACACACACACAGAAAATCTTTTTTTAAGATGTACATCAACATGATTACTTAATTCAGTACACAACTGTCAATTCAAGATCATAGACCCAAGCACACTGACTCCACACACACACACACACACACAATTCAAGCTGTAGATAATCTGCGACTGAAGAATATCACAGAGTAACCCTAGTCAGATGGGATCCATTATAGAAGCAATGGATGCCTCCAGGGAGCACATATTCCCCCCCGAATTAAAAAGAAAGAGCAGTTTCTACCTCTGTGACTGTCTCTGCCTGGTGATAATGTGAGTAAATGTCATTGTTTGCAACAAGCTTTAGTTTTGCTGTTTGTGTTTAAAGTCAAGCATACTGATTCAGAGCTCCAGGCTACTCTAATGTTAAACATAGCACAGTATGTGCTGGGGTTAGAGAAGAGTCCACTCCATCAATAAAACACAATCACCCAGGGGGCAGGGGGGACGCAAGGAGGCTGTTTATAAAAAAGCATACAGGGTTCGTAACTGCCTCAGCAGTAGTTAAGAGAAAAAGAAACTTTTATTGTCCTTAAATACCTGTGCCTTCAGATAGTGTTTTAGCTTGAACTAAAATATGTCCTGAACATGCTTTTAGGAGGAGCATTAGGGAAGGATAATAATTTTAAAAAAAACAACCCACCCACCACAATGCACCATAACGGCTGTTTAGAACTGAGTAAGCATATAAAAGATTTCAAGCTTTTGTTGCTGCTTTCACTGGCTGACAGCCACCATTTTGGTCTTTCCCTTCAGCTACCTTTGCCTTAATCCCATCCCAGGTGCCAGAATGCTTTTAACAACAACAGCAATCAGCCAGATTTTAACCCCTTGATGCCAAGTCACAGATTTCCATGTGGTGAGCCCACACCAAGTCCACTGACAAAATAAGGTCAAAAAGAAAAATATGTGCAGCATTGGAGGCCTGTCCTACAATTCTGGTTACATTTATAGTCATCTGCCTATTCAAGCAATACTAATTAAGCAACTGTAGGCAGGACTAGGGTAACATATGCAGTGGGTTACCTGCATCTGCCAAAGCTTAGCCCAGATTCTCCTGGCTAAATGCTGAGCATCCTCAAATCCCACTGACCTTCCTGGTAATGCTCATCACATTTTGACATCAGGCCCTAACATAAATGGTGATGGGTGAAGAGACTTCTTTTACAGGACTGCTGCTGAATCCGGACCATGTTAAATCCAATGTTGAGATAAGGAAACACACACAAAAGCTCAGTCCCGTAGTCGTGACACACACAAAACTTCAGTTGAAGTAACTGGGTATTTTGCCAGTGTCAGACTGCAGGATCAGACACAATGATTCTAGCAGTCTGACACTGGCTAGAATGGTAGGAGTCTGCTAACTGAACAATTATTCTGTATCAAGTGTCTAGTCCCGGGTTAGCAAACACAATTGTTGCTTCAAACTACATGAAAATAAAGCTGAGTTTTCTTTTGCTAAGAGCATTCAGAAGAATTCAACCCTGCTATAAGCAAATGCATGCCACTGACCATTTGCACCTGCTCACACAGTCTAAATTTGGCCCATAGCCTTCTTACTGGAAAGAGAAAAGGATAATGAGCATAAAAATGTATCTTGCATATTAAAAAAAGCTTACCTGTAAGCAAATGAAACGATGGTGCCAAAGTAAAAGTTAATATGAACGTGAATAGTGCATAGTTTATCCAAGTTATGGAATTTCTACACCAAAGTAATTTGCTCCTGGAAAATCCATATTGCTTCCCACACACACACATTTTGTTTGTATCAGTGGGGTGTTTAATTTTTCATGTTTACTCCATTTCTTCTCTTCCTATAGCCCAGTATCAAAAGTTGCCCTGCTACTGAGATCTTTTACCATTTCCCTATATTACTTCCACTGTTTCTATACTTTGTGATAAGACAGAAATGCCTAGATGAAATGTTAATTGGTGTAATCCTTCTTTTTCATTCTATTTAGCAACAGTGTATTTCCAGATGAGCCCAATATAAAACATGAGACTCAGGAGTTAGATCCAAGGTTATCTAAAGCTCAGGGGCATTCTGACTGAAGGGTTTGGCTTAGCCCAATTTATAGATCTGTACCAGCTGTGAAGTTTGGACCTGGACTCCCAAGTTTGGGCATGTTTAATCCAAGGAACATGGTTAGCCTATAATACGCATAGATTCATGAAGTGCAGATTGTACATGCAAATGTCTGCAAAGTTCAGCATGCTTGAATCTGGGAGTTTAGTTCATGACTATCTCCACTAGTAATATGTTTGTCTGGTAGACTCCAATGATATCAAACCTCAAAAGCATTGGTCTGGATTTGCACCAAAAAGTTTGGGAGTGTCAGTGATTGGGCCATGGAGCCTGGTGGTTAGAGCAGGCATAGGTAGCCAGGAATCAGAGCCCAGGGTCAGAGCTGAGTCAGAGGCCTAGTGCCAGAGCCAAGAATCACAGCTGGAGCTGGAGCCGGAGCCCAGGGTCAGAAATAAAGTCAGAGACTAGATACCACAACTGAAGTCAAGAATCAGAGCCCAGGGTCAGAGCTGGATTACCTGGAGCAAGTCAAGGCAGGAGCAGGGCTGGAGAAGACAGGAACAAGGCTGGGAACAAGGAGGCACACGAGTTATCACAGCCATGGGGGAATGCTTCAAACAGCTGCTGAACTAGTACTGCTGCTGGGTTTAGGAGCCAGTCTTCAAACTCTTCCAGTCAATCAGGCATTGTAGCCGATTAGGCAGCCTACTACAGGCCAGCTGTAGTTGTTAGGTTGCCCAGAGATGGCTCTGCTGCAGGCCCTGCTTCTTGACAGGATGGTCTTCTGAAACTCTTTGTGTAAATTTGGGCCGGGAACACCAGGGATCTGATCCAAAGTCCATTTAAGTCAATGGAAAGATTCCTGTTGACTTGACTAGGCTTTGAATCAGCTCTTACAAGAATAGCCTACACTACACAGTGGCACCATGTTATAGTTATTATATATATTAGGGTAACACCAAGGGCATTAGAGCCTTCCCAAAAGTGAGGGGGTGAAGGACCCTGCCCCCCAGAGGCCCCGCCTCCCTCTTCTCCCCAAGGCCCTGCCCCCTGAGGCTCCTCCCCTTCACCCCAAGGACATGGCCCACCCCTCCTCTTCTCCTGGATTCCCAACCCTCAGCCAAGCTGACAGCCAGAGTGGGGCTGGGGAGCCAGCTCTCCCGCATTAGAGGGGGGGTGAAAGCAGCCCCTTGCCCATGTTCCCAGCCCAGAGAAGGTGGAGAGACTCAGGCTCCCCACAGCTGCCCACGCAGTTCTCTCTGACCTGGGTCCAGCTGGGGCCTCGGAGCCGCAGCCCAGCCATGGAAAGAGCTGAACAGGCAGCTGTGGGGACCCGCAGCAGACCCGCCACCTGACCGCGGTGCAGGGAGTCCGCCAAGAGCAGCGCCCTGCCCGTTTCCCTGCCTCTCCTCCAAGGGCAGGTGGAGGATCCGTGACTCCTCACAGCTGCCCATGCAGCTTTTACTATGGCCAGGCTGCAGCTCCAAGGCCGCGCTTGCCCCCACCCCACACCTGGAGGCGAGTTGGGGAGAACCACGCAGGCAGCTGTGGTGAGCCATCTTCACCTTCCCTGGGACAGGCAGGGACATGGGCAGGGGGCTGCTCTCAGACTCCCCCTCCATATCGTGGGCAGGTGGAGGGTCCATGTAATGCCCACAACTGCCCGGGCTCCCCAGCCGAGCTCCACACTGGCCTGGCCGGGGGGAGTGAGGCCACTGGGGGAACAGGAGGGGAAGGGGGCAAGTTCCCCCTGGCAAAAAGTGGATGGGCCAGGCAGGCCTGTCCACTTTCAAAAAGTGGGAGGGCTATGGCCCCTCTGTTCCCCCCAGTTCCAGCACCACTGGGCAGCACTTAGGGGCCTCAACCTGGGCCCCACTGTGCTAGGCACTGTACAAACACATGACAAAAAGCCGCCTGCCCCGAAGAATTTACATAATACAGGAAACAACAGGTGGATACAACAGAAAGATGAGGACACTCAAGGTAACAATGAGAAGAATATGAACAACATGAACACAGTGATCAAAGCACACCAGCTGCCTGTATGTAAGTTTTGAGTGAAGTGGTAGAGTTCGGTTCCAATGAAACTCCTGGAACAGGTACTTTAGAACCCATTTATAGTGAATTTGATTATGAAAATCTCACTATAATTAGAATTAAGTCCCGCAAAAGTCTAAGGTTGTTTCAATAGATGGCAACCTAGTTATAGTAAACTTCAACTTAGAATGAAGTTGTTCTGTGGGGAAAATGAGTTCTTTCATAAGAACTTTCCAGTGCATATAAGCTCACTGACTTTACCCATTACAGCACTGTAGCCAATAGATTTTTCATGGTTTGAAATTCACAAGCAAGCCACCATGCAGCAGCTCTGTGCACATCCAACCCAGTTAAAAACTCTCTAGTACCATCTTACACTCAACTATAATAAATAAAAACCTCTTTGAATTATTTTTCCAACTGTAGTGTGTAGTTTTACAAGATTGAAATGCAAGAACTAATAAAATATATGTTTTAATTAACTAAACTTATGCTGTAGTGTACACCAGAAGTAGATGATTTACAGAGTGTTATCCTCTTCAGGACAGAATAATGCAAACAACATAATTAAAAGTTGATGAGAAGTATATTTATTGAGCGCACAGGAAGAATAGACACTTAGATTTATGATACACAAAGTGTATCTTTAGTTTACAATATTAACATTTTAAAGTCCAAAGCACAAGCTTAATGCATCCAAACTGCTCTTTGGAGCATACAGATAATTCCAGTGGGGTTAAAATCCTAGCACTGTCACCAGTAAATTGTATCCCCTGAACATATACTAATGTAACATGAGGTATAATGATCTAGTGATTACGTTAATTGAGATGGCTGTGTCTGCCATAGATCATGATTGCATGTCTTTAAAGACACATGAAATAGCTGAAGGGCCAATTATTTATCTGTGACGTGGATTTCAAGGTCATTAGTCATAGATCCATTGACGCAAAACAAGGATCCGCTGTTTCATTGTAATTAATCTGATTCAAGATTAATTACACTGGTGTCACTGAAATCTGAAATATCAGAGCCTACTTAGATTTGTGTGTCTATAGCTAACTTGCTCTTTTGAAGCCCACAAGATATCTGCCCCTCAAGGAAGAAGAGTAAGCTACTATAAGTGGCATTTTTCAAAAGTGGAATCCATACACTCCCAACAAATACAAGACATTCTTATTTTATCACAGTAAGGGATGCTCCTTCATACCATTCCTTTCTGCCACAGATCCATTATTGCCACCTGCCAAGGGTTTCTTTATTTGAATAATTCATCTTTCTGGCTACATAGGCCCAAAGCTGCACCTAGGTCAGGTAAAGGGAGTCACGAGACTGGAACATATGTTTTTTCTTTTCTACTAGGGGTGAGAATGCTACCTTTGCATAAGCCCAGAGAGGTAGAGACCAAGCCTGGACTGTCCAGATATTCTAAGGTCAGATCAACATTAATGGAATAAAACAAAAAACCAACACTGGTGTAACATTAAGGTTTTGAACTTAAAATGCACCAAATTCAGGGAATGTGAAACTTAAATTGGAAAACACAACCTTAACTCTGCCCCCTTACCCATTACTCAAAAATGGTGGAAAAAAAATTCTTCAAACTAGCTAATACAAATCACCCATAGGCTGAGAGGAAGCATGCAAAATTTGGTTCCAAATGATGGAAAGTTATGAGTAACCAAAAATGGGGGGGGTATAAATAATTTGTCCAGATTTAATCTGAACTAAAGCGGGAGCTGCCACAACCACCATAATATTCTCAGGGTTAGCTACAGTAAATTATTTTTATCTCCCCTTTATCTTCCTTTTCTAGGAAAATAATTTGCAAATTCCATGAGAACTTGTCATTCTAGCAGAGCAGGACCAACGTAGAAATTCTCCTGTAGCTACTGCTAAATTACAACACTGATACCAGGCACCACAATTATTAACTGAATTTCAGTGTCTAGAGAAATATGTACAGAAATCATACATAAAAGAAATTTCACTCACAATTGCTAAATCAGTGTCATGTTAGAGGGTCACACAGAGGAAGAATGGTGAAGTGGCTAGGATGCTAGTCTGGCAACTGGAAAAACCAGGGTTCACTTCAGTGATGCTATAGTCTTCTTGTATGGCCTTGGGCTTGTCACTTAGTCATTCTTTGCCTCTGCTTCCCTTCTCAAAATCTGGGAGAACAGTATTTCCCTATCTCACATGGGTATTATGTGGATAAATATATTAAAGAGTGTGAAATCGGATACCTTTGTAATGGAGGCCATATACCCTTATGCCAAACTCATTGAAAAAAGACTCCCTTTATGAATTACTTGGCTCGAGTGTGTGTGTTCTTCGCAGAGGATACAATTTTTTGAAAGGTGTGAGGCTAATTGGACAATCCATTTTGAGTTATTGGTCTTTGAAAAAGGGGTAGTTTATCACATTTTAAAAATTGTTCTAACTTTTTTCTCTATTCATAACTCAAAAATAACTTGCTGTAAAAACTTCAGACTTGTTTTATACAGTAATCTTCAATAAGAACTAGTGCATAGGGCTGTTCTTATCAAAGAAGAGTGCAAATGATTTTGGTTATTAGAAGAGATTTCTGCATGCGATACAACTTTCATTAGAGGGCTTGCAACTATTGCGCCTTATTCCACCTATTCAAACCTCTTTTTTTAAATATTATATCTCTATAGTAACTTTCCAGATTTTGCATTGCAAACGGAGCATTGGTGTTTAATTTACATTTTCAAAAACCTGGGCTGAGATTTTGAAAGGCACTTAAGTGCTTAATTGCCATTTGTGCCTTTGAAAATCTCCCCCACCCACTTCCCTCTCTGTTATCTTCCTCCCACCTAAGTGAAATGGAGTCTTGCTGTTGTAACTATTTGGTGGTGTGGTGTGCGTACCACAAGTGGTAGGCAAGCACTGTAAGCACTGGACTGTAATGCTCTAGTCCTTACTCAGGTGTCAGAATGGGAGTGGGAGCACTCCCAAGCTGTGCCCACAAGGTAAGCTCCACCTATGTGAAACACAAAAATGAGTCGTTGCTTACAGCAAATTGGGCAGATGTTCAAAATATGATTGTGGTAGCCCTCGGACCTCTGCTTGGCTCCTTCTTCACTCAGGAAAAATAACAGTGGTGGTATCTCCCATAGCCACCCACTTGTGGAAAAGTGCTGAAGTCTCCCTCAGTGAATTGTGCAGATCTATGACCCTCCTCCTTTCTTGCAGGAGGAATGAAATAGCTAACAATGTTGACATTTAAATTATCCTCGGCCATCTGAGTTAACCCCTCATAGAGACGAATGGGCAGTTCATACCTCTTAGCACTCCTGACCTAGGCTATCAGCAGACTCCTGTAGACATCTCTGAAACCTGTCATTTTTACACTTGGTTCACATTTTTGAGATTTTCTTCACTAATGTAACAGTTTGAGATTTTCATTTTGCTGCAGAACAAGATAGCAGCTGGAGATAAGTGCTAGTATGCTGTACTGCTGAATACTCACTGAATCCGAGCCTTGTCCTTGGTAGATTCCCGTTAAACAATTGTATGCAATTCTCATGTGCGTCTAGTAAGTAAAATAAGATTCTTTTCTAGAGCGGTCTGAAATAATCCCACACAAATTGGTGGAGGGTGAGGGGGAGGGTGCCATTAAATTATTTTAAAAAATCAGGATTTAAGCAAACATGATTGTTTGAGGTCAGACTCTTCTTTTGTTTTAAACCTTGGGGTTGGCAATACTGTAATATGTCAGCCTATTGTTGGATGGCTTGGCATAATTTGCTTTTCTAAGTATACCATGCATACCCCAGCTGAGCAACCCGATATCCTTATAGTAATCTCCTATTATACTCTTTAGCCTTTATACGCCATAGAAAGTATTCTGCCTCTTTTTTAACAGTTGGCCACAAATCAATATTTGCGCTAACACCAAGGAGGTTCAGATAAACTGTAAATTAGCAACAAGGCACCATAGATAGTGATGTGGGACTAGGAATCAGGAGAAATGCGTTCTATTCTGACTCTGCTACTGTTTTGCTGTGCGACCATGTGCAGTTCTCTCAGTCTCTCTGTGCTTTAATTTTCCAATCTACAGGAAACAGTATTTATCCACTTCTTTAAACTGCCTTGAGATTAACAGAGCAGTAAAGGTACTACATACATTGGGTTATTTATTATCGCTGTTGTTATGTCCTGGAAAACAATAGTTTGTTCAAATCATTATTTTTCAAATCATGTTTCATTTTGGGGAGGGGAAAAAAAAGAAAAGAAACAGAAATCTCCTGAAATCCTACACAGTGCAGGAAACACTCTCAGAAAAAGAAAATATGCAAAATAAATTAAGAATGAAGCAGCTAAAGCAAATGATATGAGCTTCTATTCATTATCTGGTTCACTACACTTTTTAATGCTTATTAAATTGTTATGTGATTTAATTTGTGTTTCAAAAAATTAAGAGAACAGATTAAGAGGATAAAATGCTGAGCTTTCCATTTCAGAACTGGCTACAGAGTGAACGGTAAGCCTCGAAAATTAATTTGTCAGTCTCTCATGGGGTGTAGTCAACTTCAGATACCACAACACACACAATTTGGCTTACTTTTGCTTAATTGGCAGGATCTTCTCTAGGGAAACTCAGGAGTGAGCAATGGAGAGAATAAATCAGCATTAGCGATGATCCCTTCAGGTCAATGCTAATTTTTCCAGCAGCGAAGTGGTAGAGTATATGGATGTTAATGCATCAACTAGCCATATTGCACCTATACTTTGTGGAGGGTAATTTTCTCTCTGATAAAAAGCTATGAGCCACGCTTTCAGCAGGCTTTCTGAACAGTGCCCACACATTCATTTTACTGGCCCTGGGCAAAATATTTAACAACATTGATTTTTTAGTTTGGATTTGTGTTGAAATGTAAATGCCTATTTTTGTGGTTTAAGTAAATACAATTATATTTTGTGGTATGTATAAAGATGTACGTAAAGAGCTTCCCTTCTATTCAAAATTTCCCAGCCACAGCTATAGTTGCCAAACAATTAGAGCAAAAATGTTGGTTGTTAGTCTGATTATGGGGGGAAAATATTCGGAACAAATTTTTGCATTCAGTTTGCCCAGATCAGTTTGCTTTCAGTCTATGTACTTATACAACTCCCATTACTATAGAATCTGTGTGCCTCACAACATTTAATAAATTTATCCTCAAAGCTGCGAGCTAAGGAGATAATATTAGTTCCATTCTGGGGAACAATAGCAGAGGTAGTCAAGGGGGCAAACCAGAGGCGCTGACTTTCTAATGTGCTGGGGGGTGCTCAAGCCCCGCTCTGCCCCAGGCCCCCTCCACTCCACTCCTTCCCCCAAGGCCTCACTCCCAACCTGCCTCTTCCTGCCCATGCTCTGCCCCCTCCCCTGAGTGCACCCCACCCGTGCTCCTCCCAGTGACTCCTCCACACCACTGAACAGCTGATCACTGAGCACCCACCATTTTTTCCCATGGGTGCTTCCGCCCCAGAGCGCCCAGGGAGTAGGCACCTATGAGGTAAATCATGAACCTAGGTCTCCTAACTGTCAGTCCAATGCCTTAACACAGGACCATCCCCTTCCCCTCTAACAACAGTGGTTCTAGTTTTCTGACTGACTGAGTCATGGCATTAGCAATGTTATCAGAAGCCCTTTTGACTCATTTTCTCACAGCAAGGGGCAAGATCTGGCAGTGAGAGCTGAAGTAGATGGGTGATGGTGCTACTCATCTCCCCCCTCCATTTCTGGAATTATAGGGTTGTCAGTGAGTTTGGCTGAGCGGTGCATCTAACAAAGGCACAGTGAAAAGTATGAGGCCACTGATTCCTCCCTATAAGAAGAGAACGCTAGGTAGGGCTGAAAAGGGGAAAAGAAGGGCACATGGCCTTGTGGGGTTTTCGATAAGTTTGGATGGTTCATATAAGTACAGAGACAATCTCTGAAGCTGTGTACAAATGCTAGAAATCTAAACACTAAGAAATCTAAATACTACAAAGAGGAGCGTCCATGTACCAGCAATGCAGATACAGGTGAGCAACTGTTTTCATGTTCTCTCCACAGGTACTAATTCGGAGAGTGGACTAGATGATACATCTGAGGGAAGGGAGCAGAAGGAGACTCCACCAATTGGAAGGCATGAGATGCACTGTCCTAGGGATGGGGGTTCCACGACCACCGCTCCCAAGCGAAGGAGGCGGGTGGTGGTGGTTGGGGACTCCCTCCTCAGGGGGACTGAGTCATCTATCTGTCACCCCAACCGGGAAAACCGAGAAGTCTGCTGCTTGCCAGGAGCTAGGATTCACAATGTGATGGAGAGACTGCAGAGGCTCATCAAGCCCTCGGATCGCTACCCCTTCCTGCTTCTTCATGTGGGCACCAATGATACTGCCAAGAATGACCTTGAGCAGATCACTGCAGACTACATGGCTCTGGGAAGAAGGATTTTGAGGTGCAAGTGGTGTTCTCGTCCATCCTCCCTGCGGAAAGAAAAGGCCCGGATAGAGACCATCGAATTGTGGAAGTCAATGAATGGCTACGCAGGTGGTGTCGGAGAGAAGGCTTTGGATTCTTTGACCATGGTTAGGTGTTCCAAGAAAGAGGAGTGCTAGGCAGAGATGGGCTCCACCTAACGAAGTGAGGGAAGAGCATCTTTGCAAGCAGGCTGGCTAACCTAGTGAGGAGGGCTTTAAACTAGGTTCACCGGGGAAAGGAGTCCAAAGCCCTGAGGTAAGTGAGGAAGTGGGATACTGGGAGGAAGCATGAGCAGGAGAGCACAAGAGGGTGGACTCCTGCCTCATACTGAGAAAGCAGGATGATTGCGAGTTATCTTAAGTGCCTATACACAAATGCAAGAAACCTAGGAAACAAGCAGGGAGAACTGGAAGTCCTGGCACAGTCAAGGAATTATGATGTGATTGGAATAACAGAGATAGGGTGGGATAACTCATATGACTGGAGTACTGTCATGGATGGATATAAACTGTTCAGGAAGGACAGGCAGGGCAGAAAAGGTGGGAGAGTTGCATTGTATGTAAGAGAGCAGTATGACTGCTCAGAGCTCCGGTATGAAACTAGAAAAACCTGAGAGTCTCTGGATTAAGTTTAGAAGTGTGAGCAACAAGGGTGATGTCGTGGTGGGAGTCTGCTGTAGACCACCAGACCAGGGGGATGAGGTGGATGAGGCTTTCTTCCGGCAACTAGCAGGAGTTACTAGATCGCAGGCCCTGGTTCTCATGGGAGACTTCAATCACCCTGATATCTGCTGGGAGAGTAATACAGCGGTGCACTAGCATAGTTCGTTAGTAGCTTCAGCTAATAATTTACTTTTAATGGAAGTTGTCAACGATATTAAATGACCAGGGAGAAATATAAAAATATTGCTCAGGCATGCAGGAGTGAAATCAGGAAAGCCAAATCACACTTGGAGTTGCAGCTAGCAAGAGATGTTAAGAGTAACAGGAAGGGTTTCTTCAGGTATGTTAGCAACAAGAAGAGAGCCAAGGAAAGTGTGGGCCCCTTACTGAATGAGGGAGGCAACATAGTGACAGAGGATGTGGAAAAAGTGAATGTACTCAATGCTTTTTTTGCCTCTGTCTTCACGAACAAGGCCAGCTCCCAGACTGCTGCGCTGGGCAGCACAGCATGGGGAGGAGCTGACCAGCAAGCGAATATAGCTGAACTGCTTGGTAATAGCGACCATGTTATCAATAAATTTAACATGCTTGTAGGGGGAAAAATACCAAAGAAGCCTCCACAACAGTAACATTTAACTTCAGAAAGGGGAACTACTCAAAAATGAGGAAACTAGTTAAACAGAAATTAAAAGGAATGTTCACAAGAGTGAAATGCCGGCAAGCGCCATGGAAATTTTTTAAAAACACCATAATAGAGGCTCAAATTAAAATATATACCCTAAAATAAAATAAAAAAGAGTAAGAGGATCAAGCAAATGCCACCAGGGCTAAATAACAGGGTAAAAGAGGCGGTTACAGGCAAATAGGCATCCTTTAAAAATTGGAAGTCAAATCATACTGAGAAAAATAGAAAGGAGCAGAAACTCTGACAGGGCAAGTGTATAAGTATAATCAGGCAGGCTGTCAAGGTTCCTTCCCCACTCTGAACTCTAGGGTACAGATGTGGGGACCTGCATGAAAGATCCCCTAAGCTTATTCTTACCAGCTTAGGTTAAAAACTTCCTAAAGGTACAAACTTTGCCTTGTCCTTGAACCCTATGCTGCCACCACCAAGCGTGTTAAACAAAGAACAGAGAAAGAGACCACTTGGAGATGTCTTCCCCCCAAAATATGCCCCCAAACCCTGCACCCCCTTTCCTGGGGAAGGCTTGATAAAAATCCTCACCAATTTGCATAGGTGAACACAGAGCCAAACCCTTGGATCTTAAGAACAATGAAAAAGCAATCAGGATCTTAAAAGAAGAATTTTAATTAAAGAAAATTCTCTTAAAAGAATCACCTCTGTAAAATCAGGATGGTAAATACCTTACAGGGTAATCAGATTCAAAACATAGAGAATCCCTCTAGGCAAAACCTTAAGTTACAAAAAGACATAAAAACAGGAATATACATTCCATTCAGCACAACTTATTTACCAGCCATTTAAACAAAAGGAACTCTAACGCATTTCTAGCTAGATCACTTACTAAATTAACAGAAGTTCTGAAGAGCATTCCTGATCTGGTCCCGGCAAAAGCATCACACAGACAGACAGACCCTTTGTTCCCCCCCACTCCAGCTTTGAAAGTATCTTGTCTCCTCATTGGTCATTTTGCTCAGGTGCCAGCGAGGTTATCTTAGCTTCTTAACCCTTTACAGGTGAAAGGGTTTTGCCTCTGGCTAGGAGGGATTTTATAGCATCGTATACAGAAAGGGGATTACCCTTTCCTTTATATTTATGACACAGGCCAAAAAAGAATTTGAAGAGAAACTAGCAAAAGACTTAAAAAATATTGTTGTTAGTTTTTAAGTACATCAGAAGCAGGAAGCCTGCTAAACAATTAGTGAAGACTGGATAATCAAGATGCTAAAGGAGCACTCAAGGAAGACAAGGCCATTGTGGAGAAGCTAAATGAATGCTTTGCATTGGTCATCACTGCTGAAGCTGCAAGGGAGATTCCCACACCTGAGCCATTCTTTTTAGGTGACAAATCTGGGGAATTGTCCACACTGAGCTATCAGTAGAGGAGGTTTTGGAACAAATTGGTAAATTAAACAGTAATAAGTCACAATGATCAGATGGTATTCACCCAGGAGTTCTGAAGGAACTCACATATGAAACTGCAGAACTACTATCTGAGGTAGGCATCGTATCACTTAAATCAGCTTCTGTACCAGATGACTGGAGGAGAGCTAATGTGACACCAATTTTTAAAAGAGGCTCCCGAGGCAATTCTGGCAATTACAGGCAAACTGGTTAAAACTGTGGTAAAGACCAGAATTATCAGACAGAGATGAACACGATTTGTTGGAAAAGAGTCAAAGCTTTTGAAAAGGGAAATTGTGCCTCACCAATCTATTAGAATTATTTGAGGGGGCCAAACAAACATGTGGACAAGAGTGATCTAGTGGATATAGTGTACCTGGACTGTCAAAGTCTCTCACCAAAGACTCTTAAGCAAAGTAAGCAGTCATGGGATAAGAGGAAAAATCCTCTCATGGATCAGTAACTGGGTAAAAGACAGGAAACAAAGGATCGGAATAAATGGTCAATTTTCAGAATGGAGAGAGGTAAGTAGTGGTATCCCCCAGGGATCTGTACATATTCATAAATGATTTGGAAAAAGGAGCAAACAGTGAGGTGGAAAAGTTTGTAAATGATACAAAATTACTCAAGATAGTTAAGTCCAAAGCAGACTGTAAAGAGTTACAAAGGGATCTTACAAAACTGGGTGACTGGGCAACAAAATGGCAGATGAAAATCAATGTTGATAATTGCAAAGTAATGCACACTGAAAAACATAATCCGAACTCTACATACAAAATAATGGGGACTAAATTAGTTATTATCCTTAAGAAATTTATCTTGGAGACATTATGGATAGTTCACTGGAAACATCTGCTCAATGTGCAGCAGCAGCAGTCAAATGGACAAGGTACCAACAAGGGCAACAAAAATGATTAAGGGCTTCCATATGAGGAGAAATTAAAAAGACTGGGATTGTTAAGCTTGGTAAAGAGATGACTAAGGGTGGATATGACAGAGGTCTGTAAAATCATGAATGGTGTGGAGAAAGTGAATAAGGAAGCTTTATTTACCCCTTCACATTACACAAGAATCAGGGGTCACACAATGAAATAGACAGCAGTTTTAAAACAAACAAAAGGAAGTACTTCTTCACACAACGCACAGTCAACCTATGGAACTCATTGCCAGAGGATGTTGTGAAGGCCAAAAGTATAACTGGGTTCAAAAAAGAACTAGACAAGTTCATGGAGGATAGGTCCATCCAGGGCTATTAGCCAACATGGTCAGGGATGCAATCCCACATTCGGTTATCCCTAAGCCTCTGATTGCCAGATGCTGGGAATGGACGGCAGGGAATGGATCAATTGATAACTGCCCTTGTTCATTCTCTTTGAAGCATGTGGCATTGGCTACTGTTGGAAGACAGGATACTGGGCTAGCTGGACCATTGGCCTGACGCAGTATGACCATTCATATGTTCTTAGGTTCTTCCGTCACTAGATTTGTATGGAGTATGGAGGCTCATTTTCCGAATGCTTTTGCATGTAGTTTGCCTATACTGAGGCCACTTTCCCATGTGCTTTTAAATGTGCAGTAGTTTGGCAGTGATAATGCTGGGCTTTCCATATTTTCCCTGGTATACACAGTGTATGGGTCATAAGAATCGGTAACGTTTTTGGCATGCTGTCTAATCTGCTGCTACACTTTAAATAGTCAATCATAACCATAAATCATCCACATTAGACTTACTTTCCTCACTTCAGCTGCCCAAAATTTCGGTTTAAAGTTGCATCTTTTCTTGACTGCCAGGAGCAGGGTCTTGTGCGGATTTCCTGTTCCGTTTGTGGAGATTAATAGAGACAGTATGCATTCCAAACTATGTATTTTTTACTGCACCCATCACTGTAGGATCTGAGTCACTAGCCACTGCTGTGCCTTACCAAATGGCTTACAGTTATAAAATATACACACATATTGGGTATGTGTGACTTTGTGCATTGCTCTGTTCTTTCTTGCCTTCTTTCCACAAGCCAAGTCTACCAAAGATAGCTGCGAGGATAAATGCATGTGAAAATGTAGCATCTCATACTCAACATAAACTTCAAAAGATGATCTATGAAAAATGTTGGGTTACAAAATTTTGTGGAAAACAGAACCTGATGTGAATTGATGAAAATCTTGGTGCAAAAGTTCCTGCAAAAAATTTCACCATTTTCAAAAATCCCTACCATTTACACAGGTGAAATTCCAAACTGCACATCTAAAAGAAATCTTTCAGCAAACAAATCAGGTAATGACAGGGTTAATTACTCATTTTATTTTATTTGGACAAGCAAATACAGCTTCTCTCATGCACAAATAGATGCTCCCACAAATAGTGCACGTAAAGTTAAAGGGCTGGAAATAAAATTGGACCTACATCATGTAACTTACATTTAGCATTAGGACTGGTGGGGAGTTACAAAATAGAAGCAGTAAATTAAAAACATAGCAAATGCTGATAGCAAGAGCTACCTTTGGCAAGTAGCGTCCATATGTTTATTAACGTGGGACAGGAAGATAGCCTTCAGAAAGAAATATTGAGAAGAGATGGTTAATAAATTTTCTGCAGAGCAGACTTACTCAAATCCAGAGTAGCATCATTTCATATTCTGCTGCAATTATTAGGATGTGGCAATGCACACTAGGTAATGTGAACAAGTACAGGGAAAAAGCTAATCATAAAAGAGAGACAAACTTTAGGGTTGGTGAAGAGGGGCAGATGATGGGACCAAATACCTATTGTCAATTCAGATCATGGGTAGACAATCAGAAATGAAAGCAGATGAACAGAACTGGACTAGACAGTAAACAATATACATTATACCCAAACCAGGAAATACAATGGTTCGCTGCTTACCCAGATTAGATTCAGGTAGTTTGGCATTTCCTCAGATCTAGATATAATGTTTAGCTGTTCACATATTTTCTGCTTTCCCAATACTGGAGTTCACCACTCGACATGATCATCTTATCAGTAAGAAGGCAAGCCCAGAATTGAACCATACCTAATGGGAGCAGCAAAGACAGAAGAGCAGGGCCTTTGACTCAGTTAAAAAGACTTATATTTCTGATAATCTAAGATACTGTAAATACACAATTCACCCTGATATTCTTCTAGCTCAAGACCCTTCCGTCATTCTAACCAAATCCTTAAAATATCTTGTACCTCTTTCATGGATTTTGGTTTAGATGGTGCTTAGCCCTAGATACTTCTACAGTAATTCACCCATCCTGCTCATACACACTTGCTTAAAACTGTCATTGCACTAGGTCCAATTTTCCAGCTTTTCATGATCATGTAGGCAATAAAGTGCCCTAAAATGTAAAGGAAACACCCAAATGCCCAGCAGGTGGCCAGATTTGAAAACTGGGCTGTCTAACTTTAAACCCTTCAATTCTCTGTGTGTGTGCGTGTGTATACACTTTACACAAACACAGGTCCTATTCAGGAATGCATCTCTATTCAGGAAAGGTGATGAAGTGGGTGCAAGTTTAAGCATGTGCTTAAGCCCCATTGAAGTCAGACTTAAGGACATATTTAAGAGCTTTTCTGAATTGGGGCCATAGTAAAGCACTATTTCACTTATTCATTTATTTTAAATACAGTCCTGTGAGTAGTCAACTCTCTTAGAGCCAAATTCAGGTCTAGATTCACACACACAATTGCAGCAGGATTAAATGGCTCTCCAGTTAATGTGAGTTAAATGCAAGTATCCACAGATAGAATCTGGTCCTTCAGGTACATGAGAAAACAATTTTCTAGACTAGCATAGTTGGTTAGTAGCTTCAGCTAATAATTTACTTTTAATGGAAGTTGTCAACGATATTAAAAGCAATGTTATAATTTGAACAGATTCTAATCAGGAATATTCTTTGCCATTTATTTGTCCAGTTGGTGTATGACATATTTATTTTGCATGTTAGTAAAAAGAGAAACAAGCTCAAAACAAAAACGCAGCTTCAAACACTCTGGGAACTTTCTGGATGGGTATGAATTGAATCTGAACTCAGATCTAGATGCAAACTCTATGGCTGGTTCCTGTATAATGGACTGAACCCAAATGCAGGATCGGAACACCCCGAAGCTTGGCCTAGTCCAAAATCTAGCAGTTTGGGCCCAATTGCTAGTGAAAAATGAATTTGAGCCATAAATGGAACCACTTACTCTGTATGATCTTTCTGCTTCTACTTTCCCTCATGAGCTCACACTCTTCTCTTGTATATTTGAGGGAGTGATTTGTAATATGTCCTCTCACCCAGAACACTGACTCAGTCACATGTCTAAACTGCTGGCACACAAGAAGCTGTCATGCTGTGTTCTTCTTCCCTGCTTAATCCTTAACAGGTCACATGTGCCTCTCCTGCTGTGCTCCTGTGACACTACCCAGGGTATCATCTGGGCCGATGAACAGTTGTGTCCCCTCAGTTATCCAACCTGGGGTGCCTTTTACACTGCTTGCTGTGAGAGCAACCACTCCTGATCTGCTCTCTCACAGCCTACAGCATGTAAATTACTCCCAGTTATATTGCATGAATGCTATAACTAGCCACCTTTGAATTACACGGCAGAGCAAAACCAGCAAATCCCCAGTCTCCTGGACAATACAAGCTCATATAAAGTCTATCATTTTACTAATAGAAAATGATATGTACAAATCCTGTTTTCCCAAATGGCATTTCCCAAATACTTCTATCCAAACACACTGGTTTAGATAAAACAATAAAACAAGCTTATTAACTCCAGAAGGATAGATTTTAAGTGACTATAAGTAATGAGGCATAAGAGTCACAATTGCTTACAAGAAAATAAAAGTAAAACACAGCTAATGCCTAACTTAAGCTAAGTGAATTCAAAGCAAATGTTTCACCACATGTTTCAGCAGTCTTACTGGCTTTGAATTATTTCAGTCAGGATCCCTCCCCCAGTCCAATGCTGCTTCCTTTGTTCTTCAAGTATTGTCGATACCATGAGTAGAGAGAAAGGGAGAGATCATTTGGGGCATATCATCTCCCTTCCCGAAGAAGAGAAAGAACTATGAGAATCATCTCCAGCTGAGGTTCAGGATACTGAACGTCTGTGCGGACGGGAACCCTAAAATGTTTCTTAGTAATATAATACAGTAGAATTTTATAACTTTACGTACAATGTTGCCACATACATTTTACCGGGACTTTGCACAACATTTATCATAATCCTGTAAAAGGGCTGAACATAGGGGTACAAACTGTCACAGCTCCCATTTTTGACTCCAGCTCTGCAGCCAACAGCAACCAGGTGGGAGGCACCCCTCCACACCACCTGTTTCCTATCCCCAGTTCCCTCAGCTGGTTCACAATACAATCTGACATGAAAGGTTAATATTACGAGAGAAGGGTTGTCACTTGCCCCCCTCTTCCCCCCCCCCCCCCACTTCTTCCTAAATCATAATTCCTTTCAGGTTGTTTAACAGCAGCAAGCTGCAATCAGCTATGAGACATGCTGCTTTCTGTTTCACTGGCTGGAGCAAGGCAAACCCTGTCTGTATCCTAACAATCCATTGTTGATCCACCCCTAACTGGGAGGCTAACTCCTTACCGTGCAGGGCTATAGACTCTCTGATCCTCCAGGCTTTTTTCATCTCCTAGGAAAGTTGGGTCTATGGTGACCAGATATCCCGATTTTATAGGGACAGTCCCGATATTTAGGGCTTTTTATTATATAGGTGCCTATTACTCCCCACCCTGTCCCGATTTTTCACATTTGCTATTTGGTCACCCTAGATGGGTCTGAAGCAGAACATTGGATCTGAATACTCCAAAATTTGGGAAAGTTCAAATCACGAGTCAAACCTCATGGCTTGAGCCTCTGCCTGTAACAGACTGCACTGCAAACTCAAACTCACTCCCATACTTCTATTTAATTAGCACGACTCCATGAGACTGGTTAAACAGCATCCCAGACCTTGTGACACTGAGGGAAGCTCAAATATTTGCCAGTGGGTGCCAAGCCAGCTGCAGCTGGAATTACTCTGTAGGATTTTTCTACTATATGGGGATTTTCTTTTTTGTTAATACTGTTATGTGTGGGGTGACCCTGGCCAACAACTACTTTATCAGAAAGCTTAAAAGCAGGAATTAAGGGAGGATGGGGATAAAACATAGGGGTCAGATCCTCTGCATGTGTAAACTGTTGTAACTCAGTTGAAGTCAATGGGAGAATCAGGCCCAGGGAGAAGAGACAAAACAATGGTTGAGCCTCTGAAGCTTTGCAAAAAAAAATAATTCCCACTACCTTGCAAAACTGAACATGTCACAGTCTGACTTAATGTGTTATGGATGCCCAACATCTCATTTTCTTTCACTGTTCTCTTTAAGTGCAGCCTTGACTTCCAAGCTAGGAGAAATCTTGTGGGAGAGAGGGAGCTTGCCTTTTTTCTGGGTTTCTCCCCACAAGCTCATCCAGCTCCACTCTTAACAGATGGTAGTATACCACAACATTTTTTTGCCTTTGATGCTAAGCATGATTTACAGGCCTGAGTTATTATTTATCATTATTCATTTTCTGTCACCAGTGCATTGAAGGTTAATAGAAATGCCAGCATGCTCACTGATTTACTTAGTAAAATATTTGTTCCAAGGTTTAGGTCAGATGATTGGTGTCTGAGAGAGCTTCAGGTTTATGCATTATGAAAAGCAAGCTGACTTGACCTTGAGCCACCAATACTAACACTATATATTACTTCAGTGGAGTGACCTTCAGAGACCTAAGACACACTAGATGTATTCAACACATGTTTTTTAATTCCATACTGCTGACATTGTACACATACCAACTGAACTTTTGCAATGTAAACCGACACTCACTGTTCATCTGATGAATTTGTGCATGGTGATATGTTAAATTGAGAGCCTCACCTCAGAGGTAACAAACTATCTTTGGAACCCTAGCATATACCTTAGGACACAATGGGTCACACAGCTTCCTGTGAGCCAAAATAAGTAGCAGACGGAGGGCCTGGTTCTGATTCTTACCAGTACTGGCATAAATTAGGAGTAGCTCCAATGAAGTCCAATAAATTAAGTGAGGGGAGGAGAAGACCCACAGTATGAGTTTTGGCATAAGTTGCTCACGGACCTTCCAGACCTTAGTTGGACCTTTCAGGGCCAGAATATTCAAATCAGTGGGATTACACATGGAATAAAATATTGCTCAACATGGAGTAAGGGTGGCATAATTTAGCCCTTAATGCCTCCCTCTACTTTCTGTCTAAAGGCACACTGAGCCTGATGTGAGATTTTCAAATAAAAATAAGTCAAGGATAAATTTGTATCCTTAGATTTGCACATTGATCTTCTAGCTCCTGTGTAATTTCATATACGTGCCCTCCTCCAATTACTACTCTCGCTCACACTAAGCATGTAATCGTCTTCATAGGGTTCCATTTTACCTATTTGTTCAACCAAACAATGGCTATTGCAAAAAAGATAAAAAGTACTGGTTACTATTAAGTAATCACCTAATCACTTAGCTTATGTTTACACTGAAAAAAAAAGTGTTCTTAACTTGGGTTAACTAACTTGTGTAGGTTAATCTGGGTTAAAATAGCTGTGAAGACATGGCAACTCTGCTTTTAACTTCAGTCGGCAGCTCAAGTTCAGGTCTATAGAGCCTCCTGGGATTGAAATGCTAACCCAAGTTAAAAACTATTTTAATCCAAGTTAGGCAATGCCAGTTAGCTAACCTGAGTTAAGAACATCTCTAGTTTTACAGTGTACACGTCCCTAAGACTAACTTGTTATTAAATTTAAAGGATCGGATTCTGCTTTCAGCTATGCTGGTGTAAATCTGGAGATACTGCATAGACCCCAGTAGAATTATTCCAGTTATACCAGTGTAAGTGAGATCAGAATATGGCATAAAAATGAGCAATCGTTTTCTCCATCCCTTTAATTTTTCACTGATATTAGTTGAGACAGACATCTAAAAGGAACCCTTGGCATCTATATCCTCTTAGGATAAAAACACCTTCTGAGTCTCTTCCACCCCACCCCCCGCCTCCCAATACACAACACAGGAGATAGATGAGATTTATATAGGCAGATTTGGCAGTCTTTTCATATTTACTTATGCTGAGAGATAAATCAAATCCAGGGCACACTCTCCAAGAATAAGTTATTTGTTATCTAACTAAGTATGTGTTTGTGGATCAGACAGAAAGAAGATATTTCTATTATAACTGTGTTGTTTGGGCATGATTTACAGTAGTAGATGTTATTATTTTTCATTTTCAATTACTCAGTCAATTCTATGTATTTTGACACAGTTGGGGTGGGGGGTTGTGGCCAACTATTTAACTAAAGAAGCAGAACATGACACTGTAGGTACAGCTCCATCTGAGGGAGGAGAGGCTGAGAAAGCACATCCTGCTAACTGTGCACCAGGAACAATAAACCTTCTTTGGAGTCTGCCAAGGAAAAGTGGTATCTCCAGATGTCTAGGCGACACCCTGGGAGAAATCCCAGTTTACCACTGAAGAGAAATATATAACTGGAATGTTATCTGGAAAAATTAAAAGTGAAATGATGCTTCATTCTGGAATTTCTGGGGCTGGATTCAATTTGCAGAGGCCCCTGGAAGAAAAGTGGTGAAATAATCTGGACAGTAATTTAACATGGGGAAACTGTTAGGTGGCCCTACAGACCAGTTGCAACATGCAAGGCAAAATATATGCCTCTTTCATGTCTCAAGGGAAACAGGAGGAGAAAATGTCATTGCCTACAAATGTTACCCTAATTCTTTCAGTGACTTTATCACTCATCCATTTCAAGGAATAGTATGCAATCACTCTGAGTATGCATACCCTTGGAGCTGGGGATGCCATTTCCAGATCAAGGAGATATATGCTTGCTAGCTCTCATTGAGCGAGCATGCTAAAAATAGAACATAAGTCACAGCAGAGCAAACTGCAGGACAGGCGAGCCCCCTCCCAAAAACATGGCTATCTGAGATGCTAGGCACATTCTTGGAGCAGCTAGCCTGTCCCACAGCTCACGCTGCTGCGGCTACCTTCATCGAGCTAGTGTGAGTATGTCTCCTTCAGGTGGGAAACACACCCCCAGCGCCAAGTATAAACACACCTTTTGTCATCAGATCCAATTTTGTATTGAAGAGACAGAGTCCTACACATCATTCTTCTGTTATGTTAGAACCTTCAGGTCTAGAATTCGGGGTTGTGAGGTCCTGGGTGACTGATGGCTCCACTTCGCCATCAGAGAGTCTGGTGAACCAGCACCCAACAATTACCGGAGGATTAGGCACCACAGGAAGTACTGTCTGAAAAGGTCAAAGTGACAGAATCCTGTGGCCGCCTAATCGGTGCACAGCAACTATTTATATCAGGAAATTGCCCCAGGGAGCCATCTGAGCAACAGTGCAGACTCCGGCCTGCTATTGCTACAGACCTCATTTTTCTCCCCGTTTTGCTTCTGACTCTTGCCTTTGATCCTAGCCTGGGTTGATCTTGGTACCCATCCCCTGACTCAGCGTGGTAACAAGTCCTGACTCCTTGCCTTTAACCCTGCCCAGTGGACACTACTGGCTCAGCTGCCTATGCCCTGGCCATTATATGTAGTTCTTGGCATATCATTGGTCTGTATGAATCCTCTTCATTTAGGGCTTAATCCTGGAAAGTGCTGAGCACTCTGGACCCCAAATCGTGAAAAGTGGTGGCTCAAGGTGAGAGAGTGCTAAGCAGCTCCTTGCAAGATTAAGCTATCGAACTCCCAGCCTTTGACTGGAGGCAAGGCTCACTCAAACCCACCTAACATTATTCTTCCTCCAGACGGAGTCAGCAATACCACATCTAAGTGTTCAAAATTCATCCGTTTGGCTCCCCAAAAATGAGGAGTTGTTTTTTTTAAATAATAAATTTGGGATTCTTTTTATTCACCAGCAGGGGTTGAGGCATTATGGGGACATATTTTCAAGCTCTTGTTCACTACCGTGAGGGCTAGCAACTTCTTTTCTAAATGAAAATGGAGATTTTCTTACATAATCATATGACTCCAGGAGCAGAGCTTTAAGAAAATCATCAAATATTGTGAGACTTATGAGACCTGGCAACACTGGATGTCTGTGACAATTACTTAATAGCTCAGTAAAAAGAAACTAAATTGCAATGCTGTGTGATACAAGTTCCTCTGTTTAGGTCTGAGCCTATATAACCAAAGCCAATAGGAATTTTGCTATTGGCTTCAATAAGAGCAGGATTGAGACCTTTATTTGTACTATGACCAGCTACTTCAGCACACAATAACCCCGAGATATATGCAGACCAGACCAGCCCTTTAGATCAAGAAAAACCCATTTCTTCATAGCTCTCACTACGATCAACCTGCATTCCTACCAATCTGCTCCTCTACTTTTTTTTGCTCTTCAACAAAGGGCCCCTCCCTTTATCTAAAGGTGAAACATTACACCTGATCACTCCATGATACAAACAAATTTACTAGTATCTACTTAACTTGTGCTATTTTGCAATTTTCTTTAGGCTGCTTAGAGAGTATCAGAGTGATTTCGATAACCAATATAAAGGGTGCACAGTTTGCAGGAAAGCAAGCAAAGGGAAAAGTACCAAGAACAAAGAGGAATTTTAAGCGCTCCTTTTAAGCACTATTGACTGAATCCATAACATGTGACAGCCGCTATGAAACTAAATGCATGTCAGTCTGATTGCAGGAGACACATTGCAGTGGGGAAAAAAACAATATTCTCAATAACAAAAGTGCTAGGGAGAAAATCATGATGGGATTGGGTCTTATACTACCATGTTGCTTGTTCATATTATTGTTATTTACTATTTATCTTAAAGTACCACTCAGAGGATCCCCATCAAAAACAGCACTATACCAACTCATGAAAAGACAGTTCCTTTCCTAAAGACCTTACATTCAAAGGGCCAGATTATCTAGTACTCAGCACCCAAAATTGGGGGCAGATTTTCAGAAGAGTTTAGCTCCCCTTTAGACATCTAGAAATAAGAGTCAGATTTTCAGAAGAGTTCAACATACTGAGCTTCTTTGAAAATCTGGCCACTTATTTAGGAGCCTAAAAAGGATCTGAGCTCTTTTGGAAACCGAGCCCAAGCTGTGTGTGCTGAGCCCTTCTGAAAATTCTGACCTAAGTAAACACAAGCAAGAGTTGATGCAACAAATCAGGGGCCTGATCTAGTTTCCACAAAAGACAGAGAGCATCATTGACTTTAATGGGAGCTGGAGTGGGTTTAAAGGGAAAATGAGCACTGGAGAATGAAGATACAGTTAAACAGTCACATGGTTATTTCAGGTTTCATCTTGCAGTTCAATAATATAAAAGACAGCTATAAAATATTTCTGTTATATTTACCTCCATCTTCTCTTCATTCCTTCCCCTCATAGCATTGGCAATGAACTTCTGCCTGTAAATGGGTATGCAGCCTCTGAGTGCATCCCTGTGTGGCGTAACATATCACTGCAGTCCCCCGCCTCAGTTTCCCTTCAGTAAATAATGCAGTCACAGTCAAGGTCTTTGAAACCATATACCCCTTCCTCTCCTGCAGTCTAATTAATTAAATATGATTCAGCTCCCAAAAAGGCCCCTTTCTGCTCATGCCTCAGGTTCAGAGTCTTCCTTCGTAGGACTGTGGCTTTAAGTTCCTGGCTCCTTGACCTCTACACTCAGGCCTTCAGGTTTAGGGTCACAGTCCTACTCTTTGGGACTATTTCCCCAGTCTTGGTCTCCCTGGCCTGTCAACTCTTCCCTCAGGTTTAGAGGTTTCACAGCCCTCCCACTTGAGGCAGTGTCCCAGCTCAGTTCTCCCTTTCAGCAGCACCTTCTACAGCTCCCTTCCTTGACTGGACTTGGAGCCCCCGTTTTAGTCACAAACCCAGTCAACAAATTACTCTCTTGATCCTCCCCAGGTGGGTCTCATAATCCCAAACAACTGTCTGCACTGGCTGGGAGAGAGGGGAGCCTTGCCCCACCCCCTCTACAAGGCTGCTGTCCTGATCTCTTGAAAAAATATGGTCTCGATTTTCCTATACCTCCCCCCCCACCCCACAGACACTAACCATTCCCTAGGACAAACTTCCTCTCTCCAAGTGCGTGCTTCAATTATTTCTTTTGGTTTCATCCACTTTCCCTGGACATATCAAATGGGGTAACTGGCCTCTCAAACTACCTCCTCTAGTCTTAAAAGGCCAGTACCTCATTACACTTCCTATTTCCCATTCCCCTTGTTCCATTTCGATATATAGTTTTGTTAGTTCACTCAACACACCACTGCTATATCTCCTTCTGTTTCTTAGGTGCTCAGAAATGCATTCCAGGGAACTTCTCAATACTATCAAATCATCGCAAGGTCTTATACCAGTCCATCTCATTGGGCAGTAATTTGAATAATTTAAATGCTGGAATTCACCCTCAGTTGTGCAGATACACAAAAGCCTGAATGTAACACATGAGCCAAAGCACCACACTTTGAAACAACAAAACAATGAGATTACCACCTCCATTTCAACCAAAATGGGCTGTGCGTGATGGCCATTTCATAGCAAAAGTGACAACAGGTGTGTGGATTCTGCATGCTGCCTGTTTGGATGATTATTTTCAAAAGAGTTGTGCAAATTGTACATTCAACTTATTTTCCAATTGCCTCTCACAATTCCTAAATAAACCATTTTGCTAGATGTTGGTGCCATTTTTACAAATAGTGCTTTGTAAAACAAAAAGAATCTTCTGGCAGAAGCAGGCTTTTCAAAAGAACAAGTGACAGTAAGACAGGACTTAGAAAATATCCACTGTATTTAAATGATTCACCTTTCCCTGACCAATTTCAGTTTTGTTTTCAACACATTAGTTGCTATTAAAGAATTAATATTTACTCAAATATTTACCACACAGCAATCTGAAGAGTACTGCAGTTAGAATATAAAATATGAGCTTGGGGAAAACAGTAGCATCCAAGATGTGTGCTAACTTGGGGCAAATGAAGGATTTTTAATGCCAACCATTTGTTATTAAACCATTTGGCTTATCTATAATTCATAAAACGCACTTCCTGTGCACAGAACATCCACTGAACAGAGGTCAACAGGAGTTTTGCAGACAAATTAATGGCAAGAAATGACACCATGCATCTAACACACCCTTTCACCTTTATTTTGGCTAAGCCCAGTCAACACTACCAGGTATTTCCATTTGGACAATAAGGTCTGCACCCTGAAAAAGGCACCAACACTGAAGGGAGGTAGGAATAGGGGGCTAGACTAGATGAACTCTCTTGTGGTCCCTTCCAGCCCTGCATTTTGTGATTCTCTAAAAGAGTGAAGTAAATGTTAGAAGTAATACTGTCAGTAAGCAGCAGAATTAGTTGGCCTAAGAAGCCTCTGCTAAAGTCCTTCCTCTACCATCTATGATGATTTCAAAGAACTGCAAAGGTGAGTTAATTGTGTCTCCATGACTGAATTTAAATTAGATAACCTACAGTTTAAACTGAGTTAATATTATTAAACACAGTGCCTCATATTCAGGCCTCACAGAGCTATGTAGTAGGAACAGGATAGGCTCATTATTGAGATATGGGATGGATGCGTCAGTTCTCCCAAATCAGACTAATATGTCATACTTCCATAGCACCTTCCTTCTGAGGATCTCTAAGTACTTTAAAACATTAACCCACACGCAGTCTTTGTGAGGGGAATGTCCTATGCATTTCTCAGATGGGGAAACTGAGACAACAGATAAAGCAAGCGATTTTCCAGAGGTCATGCAGCATTTCTGTAGCAAGGCTTGGAATGGAATCAATCTCGGAATTCCAAATCCCATGCTTTGGCTTCCACAGATTGTTCCATCAGAGGGAGCGAGCAATGAGCTGAAAAATCTGAAAGCCCTTTGTTCCTCGAAAGCTTGATTAAACTAGTTTTGTCTCTATTGTGGGTCCCGAAACAATGTACAGAACAGCAGATACGTTTCTGGTTTTAAATATGGTAAATGTCAGTGTTTATGCATTTGTTAGCTGGCCTAATTATGCTATGTCTTCCAAAACTCTCTGCCAGAATTACCACTCACAGTTGTGACACCTACTGCTAAGGGGAGAGCTGATCAGCTGCAGGATTTCTTTACTCCTGAAACGGACCAGCAAACTGCATGTGACACCAGCAGATGTTTCTGGTTTTAAAACCATGGGAACTTCATGAACTGTTTTCCCCAACCTCCCAGGAGTAAAATGCCACCACAAATGAAAAGTTGGAAACATTTGTTAGGCTCTGAACAAAGCTGTGAATTAATGCTACAGTAATTTGCTTCTTCCGCAGTCCATTTTTTATGTTTTAAACAGAAGAAACAGCTGATGAGGCTACAGAAAAGACCATTAGCAACAGCAGTACTGTGTGCAGTTTTGCCATGAGAGGTATCATAGCCTTGGCATCATCTACATGTGTACTACAGTACCTAGAAAATTAGCCATGGAGGCTGTCACTCTAGAGGATGCCTTATAAGCTGCCATCTTTTGCAAGGGTTACAAAATGCCCATCAACTCACCTGGGTTGTGCTGAATTTTGTTTGCAGTGTAAAGGGAATCGTTTGGCTAGGATTCCGTGGTTGTAACAGTACAAGAAGGGCAGGGGGAATCAATAAGTTCCATGTAAGCAAAGTCAGAGCAACCTTTAAAATAATAAGACAAATCAATTTATATCACAAATGTCTTAATTTCCAAATGCCATTGTTTGGTGCTCTGTACTGTCATTGCCTATGACATTTGAGAAAACTTGACTCTTAATCATTTAGGTGCAGCAGGAGTTGTCATTTAACAGCCATGCTAAAAGATTATACGTTCACCCCAGTGAAGATCCAGTGTAACAATCTTATTCTATGGAGTAAAGAGGATGGAGGGAGAGAGGCAGGGGAGACAAGTTTTAAATATGGACAGAAAATCCCTACTTTATTGCTATATACAATGAAAAGTAATTACAGAGAAAAATGAAAGCTGTTTCTTGCTGTTAGCAGGAAGAATAAGGGAATTCTGTTCCTTTTTAAAGCTTGGAGTCCATTTTGATATAATTGGTTCCAGAATTATTTATGACATTAATTGCTGCATTATCGACTGCCTGTCAGCTCTTCTGGCAGTTAGTCCATCTTTCTTACCACAGAAAGCCAGCTCAGCCCAAACTAGACTGACAAGCTAATTATACCCATCTCCCCCTCAATGACAAATGCTGCTCATCGGAAACCTTTCTAGAAATAAGCTTTCATTCTTTCCCCTTTTTCCTGAGCCAGACATAACCAATATCTCAAGGTAGAAATCACAGCTAAAACTCTGCTCACAGGGCTATTAGCTCTGAACATCTCACTTGAGCCAAAAAACCTAAGCATCTTATGTTATCAAACTGTATGTCATTCCCTGATGCTAGTTTTCAGTGGATGTGCACTGGGTCATGCCTGTCACTCAAAGCTGTGTCAGACAGAGTAAACCTGACTGAATTAGCTGGGCCCTTCTTAACAGCAAAGCCAGGACACTGACAGCAATTCTAGAATTCAGATGAGAGACTTTGTATTTTCTGCATGCAAACTTCCCGAATCAATCTTTTATAGCTTTTATTTTCTCTTATACCACAAATGGTGCTCAGATGTGTCTCCTTTGGGAGAGAACTTAGCACAATGAGGTCCTGGTCCATGATCGGGATGCCCAGCTGCTAATGCAATACAAATAATTACAATACACACATTCAAATATGTACATGTCAGCAGTCTATTATTTTACTGTATAATCCCATGCCTCACCTTGAAGAGGTATAAGACTTCTCTGATGGTTGGTAACTGGGTACAGAGTCAACAGTTCCAATAGACAGCAAGAATATAGTGATGAAGAGGACAAGAGGCAAGGGATTCAAATGTACAGCATAGCAGATTTAGATTAAGTTTCAGGAACAACTTCCTAAGAGTGAGAAGTCGGAACAGTAGGACAATGGAACAGCCTGCTTAGGGAGGTTGTGGAAGCTCCTTCACTGGAGGTTTTCAAAAGGAGGCTGCATAGCCATCTGTCTTGGATGGTTTAGACACAACAAATCCTGCATCTTGGCAGGGGGTTAGACTAGATGACTCTTGGGGTCCCTTCTATGATTCTATGAAGATTTCTTGTTGATGTATGGTCTACGTAAAATGAATTGATCAGTGTCAGTTTATTTGCTCCTGAACAGGATCCTACATCACAAAACCTCCAACACAATTGGCACTAACAGGCACCCTTGCTGGTATTCCCAGAACACTAAGGATTGAACTATTCACTCTGCCTAGAGAAAGGTCTTTCGTAAGAGCTGGAGGAGATTGGCAGGGCAGATTAGATTATTCTACTTTACCACTACCCAATCCTGTGCTCCAATGCTCTTAATCCGGTACCCATCAACAGCACTAAATTTACATTGTTCTTTGAATCCAAAAAAGAAATACAAACAAAATGGCACTCAACATTTCACAGGCACACAGTAGGAGGTGACTAGGGATATTGTGGTTGCTGTAGTAACTTTTCGTTTTATTGAACAGCATAATAAAACATTGCATAAGTGATGCCAAAGATGCCAATTAAAATAACCACTACATGTCCTTGATTTACATCCTGAACTTTTTTAGAGTATTTGTATTTCTTATTTTCAGAGATCTGAACTGCTTGAACTGACCAAGCTTCCTTTTTTTGAGAGATCTAGTTGCTAAGGAAAAGCAGGGATTAGTTGAATAGAAGTCTTGTGCATATTACACTTTTTCTAAGTAAAGTCCACGGGAAAAGCAGCACATAAATTGAGTCTGAAGTTTTACAAATTGGCTGCTTAAACCACTCCATACCTATAAATTGTGCTGCACTGGAGGCCATCTTTCTTCAGACACTCTTCTTTCATGGAGCAAGTCAACAAGACTTGAAAGGAGGGGACTGAGATTTAAAGTTAACTGTATGCTACAATATTGTGGAGAAATTAAAGAGAAAAAGGAAATCATGTAAGCACTGAGATGATGCAGAAGAAAAACTGACAAAAGCAGTGGTTTGTGTTTTGCTAGCAAGCCACATTATATGCCATCACAGACAGAAAATAGCTGTGTGTCTGTGTGTGTATACACCTTCAGGATTTCTGAGATGGCGAAACAGACATGAAATAACTAACAGGTATAGACTGTTAAAATCAGACCAGTTACAACTGAAAGGATCTCCTCTGGAACTTCAAAATTCAAATGTGAGAATATGGTTCTAATTGATTCACATCAGCAAGTGCACAGTGAAAGGCAAAAGGATTATCATTTTAACCAATATAATATTTTGCTCCTTTAGTGGTTGGATGGATTCATTTATCCCTATATAGTTTATAAATTAACTTAAAGTTCCGATACTGCTCACAAGAGTAATGCATTGAAGACAAGAGGGTGACTCGTGTTGCTGAAGAGAATAGGAATTGGCTCTAAATTTGTGAAGTTCTTAAGGATGTTCTGAAATGTAAATTGTGACATAAATGGTGGGAAGATTAATTAATGTTTGCTCAGCACTTTGGAACCATATTTAGCACTGGATAAGTGATTATTATTCATGCAAATTGCTATAAATCTATAGAAGTTCCCATTGTAGGAGTGGTTTTGTGCGTGTAAGTTCTATCAACTGCTTACACAGGTGTCACTGCTGGAAACGTGCATAGCTAGGAGTAAACGTGCACAAAACCAGGGGCCAGATTGAAAACTTTTTCACAGTCTAGTCCAAAATGTTAAATAAAATAATTTCCTTAAATGTACAGTGCTCATTTAGGGCTGGATCAGACTCCCTATGATGTCAGTGGAAAGACTTCCATTGACTTCAGTGGGAGTTGGATCAGTTGCTAGCTTTTGGGGGCGGGCCTATCATTTACTGTGTGTGTGTTCATCACGTAACATAATGGGACCCAAACCTGGTTGAGACCTCTGGCCCTACTAAAATAGATGATGATGAATTGTTTGTGTTACAGTCTGCAGTCAGGACATGGGACCTATTGTGCAAGATGCTGTTTAAACATATAATGAAAAGAGGGTCTCCTGTCTCCAAAATCTATAAATAAGAAAAATAATAATTTAAAACGGTAAGGTTAGTGTTTAGATTTTTATTTTTTAATTTTAAAAATAGTTTGTAGTTTAATATTTTACTTTTCTTCAACTTCAAGTATCTGATTAAATGATATTCACTTCCATATCATATTTTGTTGCAATGTTCTTTTGAAACTAGTTTACGAGTGCTAGTTAGCAATACAGACCAATTATAATTTACCACTTGAATAATAAATTCAAAAGAGAAAAATATTGTTCTCATTCATTCACATTAACAAACCTCCAGGGAAAGGAAAACCAAATGGCATTTTCAGCATTATTGTCCAATATTCTAATGAAAAGGAGTTATCTGCTGTGAGCTTAAGTTACATATATAGTAGTCTGTTAGGGTCTTCATTTGTTAAGGTTCAATTAGTTAGTATATGCCTTAAAATTACACTCCTTGCATCACCAAAATTTTGAGTGTGTTTTAAGGACTCATTGACAGTTGAAGTAAAGTCACTGGGGCTTGTATACTGCTGACCTTGATAGCTTTTCAGTTTATAACATTTTAGAGGTACATGTACAACACCATCAGTGAGGGGGAAAAAGAAAGCAAATGCCAGGAGATCTATTAGAAACAAGATGCATTTGTTTTTGACTTCTAATTAATCAAGATAACATCTCTTTCAGCCATTAGACAGTAAAATCAATAGCTTGGGCAGTCTGACTGCCAGTTAGACTTATACACCAACACCTATTATTGGCAAAACTGTGATGTATTTAACCATTTCATCCTTTATTATATTAAAAAAGTGACCAGTCTCTGAGTGAGCATGTGGGAGGGAAAGTTCAGCACCACAATAGATTGTTTGCCCTTCGGTGAGCAAGTTTCACGCCTCCTACCTTTCCACGCTGTAGGAATTGTTCTTCTGAAGTGAGCATGACAAAAATAATGTCAAACAACACTGTAAACACTGTAGGAAAATCAAAGTTTGGCACGCATGGGAACCAATGTAGCTGTGCAAATCAGAAGAGAATGTGGGGAATGTGAGATTGCTGCATCCTGCGCCATACAGATGAGATGACCCCCCAGACAAAGCAGGAGATGACTTTCAGAAAGGCCAAGGGCAGCAGCATTAGAAATTATTCCCTCTTTTTATTACCCCCAAGAAGCAGCAGCCTGTTGCTCTTCCAGACAAGACCTTTCCCTGACTTACACTGTGTGGAGATGGAAGATCCCATGCCACCTTCAATAACAAGAGGGTTTTGTTAGAGCCCTTGTTCAAAATTTCTCCTCCCACTATTGGCTGCCACTCTTTCACCACAGTGGTGGCTGCATTTCAGGGGTGAGTTGAAGGGCTTCCTCTTAGGTACGCTGCAGGGCAGTGTTTCTCAGTCTTTTTGATACCATGAACAGGCTTGCTGCTTTCCTAAACTGTGCAAGGGAGATGTCAGAGACTGTCAGTGAGAACCACTGCTGTAGAGGGTGCAGTCCTGCTAACCCTTACACAAGAGTAGTCACACTGAAAAGCTACTCACAAAGGGCAAGATTCTGCCAATCTTACTGAAGATATTAACTTACCCCACAAACAGTCCCGTTCAACTTGGTTTTTAATAAAATCAACACAGAGGATGATGCTTCCCAATGTCAGTAAGGGGGCAGGTTCTGGTCCCTAAGGTCTAATCACAAAAGGATTTACAGACTCAGGCCCATATATTTTATAACTGTGAATTATTCTTTCAGGAGAAAGGGGCTTCGAGAGTTAGCTCTTTGAGCCAAAAGTAGCCAGTCACAGCCTTGGAGCTGCTCTGTTTTAAGCTGGCTGGCCAGCCAGCCCCCGCATCAGGGATCCACAATAGTCACTTAAAGCTACCAGTACTCCATTCTGGCCCAGCTCCACTCAACTAGAAAATCTGGCATACAGAGTTATGAGCTATTACTGCACAATATTGCAGTACAACTCCTTCCTCCCTGTGTCTTTGTCTTTTCTATTCACCTAACATGATGGAATCCAAACCTGGTTGAGGCCTACTACAATATATGATGATGATTTATTGGTATTACAGTATTACTTCCCACTTGAGTCTCTGTTAGTATTATGTTACTATTATGTTTATTATGTTTAGCATCTGTAAATCCTGACCCTTCTAATTAAATACTTTGATTTAAAAAATACCACATGACCCAAAATATAAAAGATGATAGGTCAGAAAAGTTAGTCACTCCGAACGACTCATTCTGGAAGGCCCTAGCCAACTTCATCCTGGCAAACTGATTGGATTGTTTTCAATCCCCTTCATAGTTTTCAGCTGCCAAAAAAAAAAAAAAAAAAAAGGACCACAGATGATGATAATAAAGAAAAGCAAGGACCTCCTGTGTAATCTGCATAGGATAAGCAAAGTACAATATAGCCCAACGTTCTCAATTAGAGTGTATAACATTTGCTCCTTTAACAAGAAAGATACAAATGGGCCAGTAATTATTATATGAAGGTGTTCTGTGCCATATTTGCCTTTTTCTATTATGCACAATGATCAGATGTTCACTTAATAATGATACTTGCAGCATTAATTTATAATGCTACAAATCAGTTCAACCAGACATTTTAAAACACAGAGAGAATACTATGAAAGTGAATACAACAGAAAACAAATTCTTATAAACCATACCACACTCTAGGAGACTTTTGACATATCTTCCCATGCTGCACAGATTATTATTATACAGCGAGGTGTAACTCCCATTAAGGCAAATGGGCGTTACTTGCATAAATTCCCTGAAAATCTATGGAAGAACTGAATTCAGAGTTTCTGTCACAGAGATAAATAATGTACAGCTGTTGCTGTAGATTATGTATACAGGATTAATTAGGGCCCAGGTAAGTATCTGGAATCTCAACAGAGTAACATAAGTGAAAAGGTTCTCTCCTTAGCTTAATCTAGTTTTTCCTAGGTGAAGTTTATTATATATTAACAAGGAAATAATACCCAACTCCCCACCCCTAAATGTTAAGGTCAAAATTTAGGAAAGGGAGAAAGTTTTCCCACAATAACCTTAACTATGCCCCCTGTTCATATGCACTACCATAGGATCATTACAGAATTACACATGAATAATAAAAAATGTTACTTATGGCCCTCTAACATGAAAGAAAAGATACATTTTGAAAACATAATTTCAATGTATACACTTCTACTTATTTACTAGACTGAAAAATCAACAAAGCAGTTTTACAGTAAATTTTGTAATTTCAAATACATTTTTGTTCCAAAATGGAACGTATGTTATTTTATTAAATTTCAAAATTTCAGTATTTCAAAAATTCAGTATTTTGTTTTTTTTCCCTTGTAATAACGTGGCCACCACTCATCTCTTCCCCTTTAAGAATTCATTCAGGTTCCAGTTACTTTCTCTGTCCAAAATCCTTTTATTCACTCTTCACCTGACTGGCAACAGAGTTTGTCAGAAACAGAAGTCTCAAAACAAACACACACACAAAGTTTTCATCAGTTCTAGCTCTGCATAGTCTCTGGTTTCCTGCGTTTTCCTAGCTTAATGTAAGGCCTCCTGCCTCTGACAGTACCAACTACTTCTCTCAGTCCACCTCCGAGGCTTCCTGCTGCCTTTTATATTTCAATCACCTGATTCCTCTGAGGTGGGATTCACCTTGTAATCAGGGCTGTCTTAGCCCCAGGTTCTCCAGCCCATGGGCAGACTTTTACATCACCCCTTTCACCTTCCTGTTGCCATGCAGTAGAATGAATGATTGTCCCGGGTTTTTGTTATTTTCCCCCTCCACTTTTTCATTCATTCTTGTTTTCATGTTTCATTTTTTTTCACTCTATAGCTTTTCAAAAGATGGAGACATTTAGAATAGTTACAAACTAACAAAAAGAAAGATGAAAAACTGAAAAATGGGTATAATTAATTCTGCTGTATTCAGTGGCAAAAAAAATGGACAAAATGATCAAAGAAAAAAATAAAGGGGGAAAAGGAAGAAAGGAGAAAAAGAAAAAATGAAAACAAAAATTTCAAATTTGTCATATACTGAAGTGTCTGGTTTTGATGAAAAACAGGAAATTTTCCAAAATCTTGAAGCTTTCCATAAAAATTTCCAGTTTCCAAAAAAGACAATATTTTCAATTAAAAAAAGTTTCAAACAAAACATTATTTCAACCAGATGTGTTATTCATTCAGTTACTGGATTCACTTCAGGAGCATTCCTTCTGACTTGAAGTCAATGACATGTGATTTAGCACTTTACTTAATGAATGTCAGTGGGTTTGCCCAAACTGTTTCTTGGTTGGTTTTCAGAATTTCACATGATATTTTCATTTAGCAAAGTGAAAAAACAGTTTGTTTTTGGAGAAAAGTGTTTCTGGCTAGAGACCTGTGAAGCTCAGTAATTTGACTCCACTGGACAGTTATAAAAATGCTTCTTCCATTGGAACCCCACATTAAAATCTGTTTCAGACACCACCACCACCACAAAAAAAAAAAAAAAAACCCAACCCCTTCAGTCCAAAGCATTCTGCTTCCCCTGCTTTCTCAAGGTCTTAAATATGATGCTCTAAACTGACCTAGGTTCATTTAAAGCTTTAGCCCTAGTTTGTTGGAAAAGTTTAGGAGCCTTCTGATAAAGCTTGGCTGAGTTGTGAGTTTCAGACAAACCAGATGAGTTGTGTGTGGCTTATTCCAAGTTTCTTGTGTATATGCAAACAGCTTTGCTGCCAGCCTGCATGGCTAGAATGCATTCTGGGAGAGTGTAGATTGGGGAGAGGGATGGGAGGATGGATATTTGATTTGTATCAAATTTGGTGAAATGCCAACTTGTTATTTGCACTTTTAGGACCAAGTCCTCTCTCTCCCAGCACACACAGCCCCAGCAATAGCTGTTCTCTGGGTAACTCTGTGGGGGAAAGAAGGAAGGAATCCTCCGCTCAAATTTTGAGGGGTGGAGCTACAGCCTTGACACATTCACAGGCTGAACAGCCTAGTAGATATCATGGCTCAATCCCAACACACACACCCCTCAGGCGCACACACACTTATACTTCTAGAGGTATGTTGGAGGGGTTGAGACACGTAGTGGAGGATCCATTAGCTCTGGCCTACCTATAACACACCCTCATACAAGCCTCAGGTGCAACAATTCCCCATGACGTGTATGGGGAACAGACACTCTGCACAGTCACCCTAAACACTACGTGCTACTGATGACTGGACAATCTTGTTGCCACTGCTTGAGTTCCCTCTTCATGTGCAGATGAAGGGAGAGGATATGCTCTTCACTAACAGCTCCACCTCTCACACACCAGTTTTAAAGGCATATGAAAGCATGTGACAGGAAGAAGCCCATATCCTGCATGATGCTGAGCATCTTCTACTTCCAGAGGAAGCTGAGGTGAGCCACGTTTGAATTTCAGCATAAAGCGTCATCAGGACTGGTGATGGATGAACTTTAAAATGTTCAGAGTTCAAGCTCAGTTTGGTTAAACATCCCAGAGTTTGGATGCTCATTGAGATATCTGAATCTCTTGGTGTGAGACGTTAGGCTAGATCTAACAAGGACAGGCTTTCTCCTGAGATAAATGGCTTTCCTGTTTCTGATCCCAGACGGAAATACCAAAACAACAGTATTTCTCACAGTGTTTTCATGCTTTCAGCTCTGCTCCTAGCTGGAACCCAGAAAGGCAAAGAGAAGAGTACATTTAATAATAACTAGAGGACAAAACCAAAACAACCTCGCCCTCCCTCCCCTGCAGCACCACAAACAAATGTAGAGTCGGCGGGAGGTAACAAACTTATTTGCCAATCCTCTAAACAAAGCTTTGTGCAAAACGGTGTATTCCGCACACATTCCATCATGGAATCTTATGTTCCACTACCATAATGTCTGTAACACCATAATTTTCTTACTTACCTGTTTTAATGTATAGAAGAAATATACCATTAAACTTGTGCTTCATTTATCACCATGCCTAGATAGACAAAATATTTAAGTGGAAACCAGTCTCATAGCTTGTAGGCACCAGTGACATTTTTATAGGAATGATTTTTTTTTTTAATGCAGTTTGCCAGAGGACTCACATTATCAAAGTCTGATTGTATTTGGAAAATGCTAAAACTGAATCCATTATATTCACCTCCTAGGCCATTAAATAAGAAAAGTGTCCCTTATATTAAACTGAAAGATCATACGCTTATTTGCTGTAATCAATGACAAGCTAATGGATATTAACAATAAATTCTCTGTAAAGCTCTTGAATTAGGTGATCTTTGACACAATCCGTGTGCCATTCTAAGCAATTATATCTGAACAAAAGTTTGTGGATACCCATTAAAAGCTGCAACATTTCAAACAAAATTCTGGCATGATATTTACAAACAATGTGATTGTTATAGAATGTTGACTGCAACTCAACATTACAAGTAGATCTTTTTGAAACATGATTAGAACCTCAGATTGCAAAATATCCAGACATAGTATAATCAATACAGCATCTGATTGCTGGTACAATAATCATCAGTATCAGCCAGAGCCTCAACTGGTGTAAATCAGTGACATCAATAGAGTTATGTTGATGAACACCAGCTGAGGACTAAGCCTTGCTTTCTTTATTAATTTTGACTATTGAAGAACATCTCTGGCATGATCATATTTCTGAATCCATAGTTCATGCATCTGGGTCAACTTTAGAGAACAGCTTGACAGATTTATGCATATGTCTTGGGGAATTTTTGTTTTAAAAGTCTGCTGACCTTCTGTCTACCTATATTTGAGAGCTGGTCTGTGTTAGCCCCGCTTTATAATATCAATTAGACTGGGAAGCATTATTTTGAGTTTTCTGAACTATTACTACCGCCCATGTCCATTTGTCTTTTTTAATCTCTAGATGTGCCATGACAAGGATTAAATGCGACACACACCAAACTTTGAATGTCCCGCAGCCAGCTCCAGTGGCTTGGATGCTGTCATGTCGAGCTACATCAGGAGCAGTGGCTCAATGGCTGTGTCTGTGACACATGTCAGAAACTTTTAAATGTCTGCTCTTTTTTCATCAGGATGCATTTGTATCCTAGCTAGGGAAGAGATGACATTTTGTGTTTGGGTGGAACTTGTTGTGGTTCCTTCTTCCTGCCTCCTCTAACTGTCAGCCTGAGTTTCCCCTAAACATATCAAAATGCAGACAAACAAAACTCGTCATTTAGAAATAAATTCAGTAGTAACCGGACTTGAAAACAAGGTTTTAGAAGGAACTTAGGCACATTTTCTCATAGAATGATGTGCTACACAAAACACTGCACCAGGCTATCACTGACCTTTGTTATGTGCTGCCTTAGAAGACCGATGTGCAAAACTCAGATACACATGAATTCCTTAATATTTCTGCTCTTTTTCCATTAAAGTGGAATAATTTGGCATATAACTACACAATGTATTGGAGTATTGCCAAGGCTTGGAAGAATTAACATTTTGATAAAAATATATAGTTTAAGGGTAGAATATGGGTCTGCTAATGTATAGGACTGTACTCCCCAGAATGAGTCTCATTAGTTGAAAAGGAAAGAGAGAGAGAGAGAGAAAAGCAAGCTTGCTTCATTCATTTTGAACAAATATATGTCATTTCGTCAAGATCAATCTTGGGTTTGGGTCTTAGTAATGCAGCCCCCGGACTCCTTGATTATGACATTTTCTCATCAGGATTAATTGATATTATGAATAGTCTTTTATATTCCCCATTTCCCAAGGCAGCTTGAGAACTCTGAATTTTCCTGAAGTTACGTGTGACTGTGCTTGGGAGGCCAGACTTAGTTCACAAAGTTAAACACGGGGTAATTTACTCGGGGGCCCTCTTTGCCCATTTCAACTGACCATGTCCGAGTTGAATTTGATTAGCACTTGGACCTGTAAAACCTTTGGCTTCCCAAAACCATCTCTCCGGTTCCTAGCTAAGCTGCCTATTTCCAAACAACCAGCAATAAGAAAGGAAAACGCAATTGCAGGACACTAGTACAAGGGTCCGAACATTTACCTCTCAAAACAGTTCTCTCTTTTATTCTTCCAAATAATTTTAGCAATTGTAAAAGAGGTCATATTTACACATGCTCCAACCAGCAATCCTTGGGGTGTCAGCTATTCCAAAGGGTAGATGTAGACATGCCCCACCACCCTCTTTGCATCTACCAGCAGAGCAGGCTGGCCTTAAAAGGGAGAGCATTTTCCACTCTCCTAAGCAGCCTGTGCACGTCCCCTGTACACTTGAATGTTCTGGAAGGCATTGCAGCTCCCTGAAGCACAATGCCTCCTGGAGTTCCCCCTGGATTTGTGCGACACCTCAGGCCAGTGCCTCAGCGGCATAATTTGCCCATAAGGTTGTCCTCAGCACTGCTCCATTCTCAGCCCTTACTCTTGAGATTGACTGTCCTCTCTTCTCTGACATGTCGCATCACCACCCATTTTAAATGCATGGCTAGACAGGACAGGTTACTGCAGAACATATAGATTATATTCACTTGCCTGGAGAGCATCCAAGTTACTTTAGAATCCAGAGTTTCCATAGTCCATTTTTTGCCAAATAAGAAGTCCTAAGAAAAAGTTAATGGCAAACAAATGAACAGAAATACTACCTCAGACAGCCAAGAGTCACCTTTGGAATTTTTCTGGACCGGGGGAGGGGGGGAATGGTCAAGAGCCAAATACGATGGATGGATCTTTTTAAAGAGGGCTGAGTATATCTGTGACCCCAGGTAACACTTGTAGCTATGGGTGTTAAGATAAGGATAACCAGATCGCCATTCTCAAAGGATTCCATACACACCCCTTTCCCCATGAATTGGGAACTGCCCTGCCAGCAGAATATGGGACATGACAGAGCAATTGTCTGAGTCGCTACAGTAAAATCCTACAATCCTCCTCAGAGCTTGTGTTTGATGCACCCATGACGACCCCACACTGGCACACCACATTTTCCTTATGGACACAGAGATATTTTCTCCTTTTGACATGCACCCCTAACTCTTTGGTGAAGATGAGACTGAGACTGCAAACAAACATATTAAATTGTCTGCCATTGTTTTTACAGGTATATTTTCAAAGCAGTGGGCGGAAGGCATACATGCAAATTGTGCTAAGAAAATATGGCACATTAGGCCACAAATTCAAACCAGTTCAAGAAGGCAACAGCGGGACAGTTCTAATTGTTACGATAATCAAGAGTAATTGCATATGCTGGAATAAAAAGTGTGGCAGCACAAGTTATCTTCTGCCTCATGTTTATTTAGGACTGAGCAAACTAAGGACGACAATAATATGACAGAAATGTGCATATTCTATCTGTAGAGTTTAAAGCCCTTTAGCTAAAGCCCAGAACACAGTATGATGTAGCGAAGTATTATTTCCACTTTACCAATGGGGAAACTGAGCCACAGGCTGGTTTAGTAACTTGTTACAAAAAATCAGTGAGTCAGCCACAAATAGAAGCCAGATCTACCATTTCCCAGCCCTGACCTTTAATCACAAGACCATCCATCCTCTTTACCATAAAAATGGTCACAACAAAACCTGATGTTCCATGAGGTTTGCTGAAAGGTTCTCTCAGGTTTCAAAATTTTCAGTGAACCTGAGCCCCAAACCAGATAAAACACAACCTGTAAGCCTCAAAATCCAAACTTCGAGCAAAGCAGGTCTGTAAACCACATCCTTCACTTTTGATTTGAGAGATCCACACAAAGTAAACGCAGCAGATTTCCCTAACATCTAAACATTACAATTACCTTAAAAATAGAGTAAAATTATGTTAACAATGTTAACTTCTGTTCTGATGTTTGATTTCATGTTTTCCATGTCATACAAAAGGGTAGCATGGTATCCAGAGAAAAAAGACAGCCATTCAAGGGGTTCTGCAAGCTGTTCTTTACTTTTTTGCCTCATTATGATGTTTAAAGGTGGCACATGCTGTCTCTTTTCCTATTTACTTTTTTTTGCATTGGAAATTCATTTTGATTACACTGATTTTCCTGGAAGATGCAATGCACAACTCATAGGATTATGACATCGTTAGTACCAAAGATATGAATCCTGAGCTGAGAGAGAGGAATGTAGATTTAACCTTACTGTTTAAAACCTTGTTTGACTTTGTTAACTTAACTCAAACATCTGACAAACACTTATAAGGAAAGACCTTTTTGTTAAATATACAGCATTCCTGCCCCTTCCATGAAAAATTGCTAAAACTCCTGCTCAGTTTTCAAATCCTAAAAGTCCTACCAAAAAACAGGACATGAAAAGACCTGATATGTCTAAAGTAAGGCTCAAAAAGAACCCCTATCCTGTTTCCTTGGGAAGAAAAGAAAATGATATTTCTTCTTTATAATGCCTGAAAAGAACACAATCCATCTGTAATGCTTATTGATCACCTTTAGAACTGAGCAGAACAAAAAATTCTCTTTTATAGTACAGGCTCCCTGGTTAGACTATGTCTCCCATGATCTGCTGTGGTCATGGGACTTCCAGTGATGCACAGCTACATTTCAGCTTAAGGAGAGACCACATTGCATCATGGCAGCTGTAGGCCATCCAGGAAGCCCAGCCCACAGAGGACAATGGGGTCATTAGGCATCCAAACAAAACTCCCAGGAAGCATTACAGCAAATCAGGTGGACACACAGTAATGATGAACTGAATGAAACAAAATATTTTCAATTTGGAATGATCCAACTTGAAATTAAGAATGTCCTTTCAACTTTCTGTTAGTAAAACAGAAAAAAAATCAGCAAAATGGAAATTTCCCTCAAAAATGTGAAGATTTTGCAGAAATTGTATTTTCCATTGGAAAAAAAATTGACAGAAAATTCTCCACCAGATGATCATTCCTCCCCGTCTCAGCATTTCAATTCTCATTTCTCTTCTTCACCACACGTCTGTCCCACTGCAATCTCCTGTGTGCTGCACTAAATTGGCCCAGTCATTTGCCAGGCAGTTCTACCTATTATCTTACCGCTCTAAGTGTTCCTAAAGTGTGTGTGAGATGTTTCTGAGCCAGCTACAGGCTTCAAAACTAAAACACCTGGGTTCCTTAGCTCAGGCAGTGGAGCCTCATCCTTTCATATCCAGAGGTCCTGGGTTTTGATCACTGCGGCAATCACCCATCTATTACAATGACATTCATTGCCCTGTAACACAATTTGGGTGATTCCATCATTAAGGATGAAAATTGTCCTTGCCTCTGTTGTGCCCAATGTGTCCTTGCCTCCATTGTGCCCAACCATCATAGCTGATCTGTTCCTTAGTTAGAAGTGGAATGCTGACCTAGAACAAAAGGCTCTCGGCATATTGCCTAATTTATGGCTCTGTTGGTTCAAGGAGACCCCCATTTCCATTTTGGAATAGCGTGTATGTTCCTGCACTTTGTAAACGCCGCTCTGAAGCTGACGAGAGTTTTGTCATTGACTTGAATGGGAACAGGATAAGACTCAGAATGTGCTTATGCTATAAACTTGTGATTAACATTAACAGCTGGTAGGTTTTTATTCTTAAGCCTCATAAATAGAGCTGAAAAAACATTTATCTGGACATGGAAAATGAGGGTCTAGCTAGAGCTGTTCAAGCCTTTCATCACGAAACCCAAACAGCCTGATCTTTTTTCAGGGGTGAGGGGAAGGGGTTGCTCGAATCTCGACATCCAGGCCAGGTTTGCTAACCTTTCAGCGAACTTGGGCTCACTTATGATTTCAGGTGAAAACCATGAACAGCTCAGTGGTGGTTTTGGCTGAGTTTTGCTTCCAGTTTTTGCTTCATCCTGAAACTCAGTGGGTGAGAACCCACAATAACCAAAACTGAAAAAAAGCTTGGCACAAACATCATATGAACAGAAACCACCCAAGACTCTCACAGCTCCAGGTACAGAAAGCAGTAGCTACAGAGAAGACCCATTCAGTACCCTCCCATTGTGATACCTTGCAGCTTAGCATACATTGGAAGGAATGGCTGAGGCTGCGGGTAACTGGTGTAGATCACGCTAACTGTAGTATAGTTTCAGTTGATAACAGCACTGTTTACTGGGATTACTTGCTAGTGCTCTGACATTTCCATTGCCCTTTATAATACTTTTGTTGTAAGGTAGGTGGTGATTTTCTGGTTTGGGAAGTAGCCAAACAAGGAGGCTCTGAAGTGTTGCATAGTGAGCTTTCTTCCAAAATTGATGTAGAAATTTGGCTACCTGAAACACATTATAAATGGCGGTTAAATCATTAGGGTATTAAAAAGGAAATTACTCTTGAACAGAGAAGGTTTTGTTTTCCCCTCAACTTGCATTGTAATACTCTGACCAGCCCTAACTCGACTGCTAAGCTAAAGGAAATTAAAGAAAAGATGAATAAAAATATCTCACACTTGACCAAATTCATCCCCAGCGTAACTTAGTTCAAATGGTGTTAAATCAATGGAGTTTCACCTGGGAAAAATTTGGCTCATTGTCAAAAGGAAATGAAGCAACTGTGTCCTCATTTGCAGCTATGAGCTTTAACAGAATTTTCATTACTTGGGAATTTCTGAAAACAATTCCCAGGTAAAAGAAAATTGGTAAGGTTGAGCTGACCTAATATTAACCCCTTTGGGAAAAAAGCCTTAAAAGAACAATGCTGCTAAAGAATACAAAACACCTATAACATGGAAAGCTTGTAAATTCTAAATTAAGGTTCCAAAGTTATGAGCATTGAAAATTGCATCACAAGTAAGTGTGTTAGAAAATTCCTTTAAGTCTACACATGTCTGCTTACCTGGTAAACATAGAAACAAAAATAACATAGTAGCTAATTAGGTGCACATTTATTGTTTGAAAGAATTTTCAAAATCAGAGGAGCTTGTAAAATGGACAAGAAGATCTGTCTACAGATTTTCTTTGCATTATTTCCCGCTTTTGCCTTGCAAAAATCCTAAGAAATTAAATTAACAAGATTAGTGTTAACGTAAGAGCATGTGGTCAAGTATTTTAAGCTGGGAGTTACCTGAGCAGGGTCAACTCAACCACCTTACAAATATGTGGGATTCTTTATACATCTTTCCCTTTAAGTAGATATATATTGTAATGCAGAATCTCTTAAACTCAGCCGTGTGCTCCACAACACTTGCAAGTGGTCTCAGAGCTGCCTGCTCACAGGCTGTAGACTCCTCCTGTTTACTTTTAGACGCTACACTGAATTAAAAGACAACTAAAAATACATAAACACTTCCTTAATTAAATTCCATGTAAGACGTTGTTGCAGCTACCACAGGGTCCCAAATGGGAATGGAGGTGAGTCTACAGAATTGCCATTGTGACCTGAGGTAGGCCAGCAAAGAATTTCTATATTGAAACTACAAACAAGACGTCTATGACTGTATTTTTGTTTCTAATGTGTATTGGAAAAATATACAGCATGTGCAATATGGATGCATTAACGTAGCCAAAAGAAACTTAACTGTGGGAATTATTTTGCTTTTGAGAGCTTCCTCTCACATCCCCAACACTGCAATTACAGTATTTTTTATGCATTTAAACATATGAATACAATCCACCCAGAACTACAAACATTTTCCAAGATGCGGTTCTCCTAAGAAGTCAAGGATGCTGAGATGATGATGATGTTTTGTGAATGTGCCATGACCACGACTTAGTTTGTCCTTAAAAATATCTGCTTCCTTGAAGGCTTGTGAAAATACTGATTTGAAACCTTAGTCTAGTTGTCAGCAAGACTAAGAAAGGGTCAGTTTCAGGTTGACAACACCCCCAGAGGCAAGTCCATCAGAGTCACCATCCTAAAAGGTAACTTTTAGGAGGATTCAGAGCTCTTTGTGTTAGGTATGGAAAATATATTCATTCAAATGGTTTTCCTGAAATGTGAGTGCTGGGTATTTTATGCATATTTCTAAACAGCAAATGCCAAAATAAATGATTTTAAGTCTTTTGCTTTATAAATGTTTGGAAGAAATAGTGCTTATGAAATACTTTCTGGGACTAATTCTCATTTACAGTAAGACCCTTTTACACTCCTCTAGCAGTGTAAAGGGGCCTTAAAGTGGGCATAAATTACAGTTAAGACCCCTTTACTCTGCCAGACTGGTCTAAAGAGGTCTTTAGAGTACATGAAAATCAGACCCTCTGTTTTTCTGTCCTCTTAAGACTTCATTTCCTGCATTGCCCTGGCTTTCTCTTTCACCGAGCCTTTGGATTTTAAAATACTGTGTTAGAAAAAAAAATATTTCTCTCTACGTTTTTAAACAGCCTGCTGTGTCTTTTTCATGCCTCCATATTTTCCATTTCCTACACACATTCCCAAGTGTGTGTTTTTATGCATCTGTCTGTTTTCTTTAATGACCAGAGATCTTGTCTTTGTGCCCAAGTAGATAAAGGACACCATGTTTCCTGAAGCTGTCAGATCTCATTTAGGAAACCTTCCCTTGCAGACCAGAGAGGCTCTGAGGTTGAAGTGAGATCTCCGTACAAGAGACCCAGTAGCACTACAGTGAGCAGATATAGTTGGCTGGTGGTTTAATATCTCACTATTACAGAAAGGAAGTAGTAGTGCAAGATGGAGGCCAAGCTAGACTTTATTAAAAAGGAGTCTGGGATTCTTCAGAGCTATTGGCCCAAATGGTCACAAATTCAGAGCAGCTGGGGGGAGGCAGAGAGAGGGAGACAGCCTCCATGACATGGCCAAAACTTCAGTCTGAAGAAGAGAAATCTGTGGAAAGGATAAACTCCATTCTCAGGGCTAAAGCAAAACCCCATTGGAAATGGCTCCATGCAGCGTAGTTTGATTTTGTTAGTTTTCCTTATTCGCTGGTATTTTACTTTAATGTGCAAAAACATCTTCTGGTCTCTTATCTGAGACAAAGGAACCCACCATTATATAATGATGGTGCTGGATACAGAGCCAGATACTAACACCCTTACTTAGGTCGAGTAGCAATTACTGCATGAGTAGTTCCATTGGAGGCACTACCAAGCCTGAGTGTGGTTCTCAGAATCCGGCCATACATTTTTTTTTCTTTGCAGCCAACATACTAGCCGAGTCTCTCCAAAGACATTGTGATCTATCCTTAGAGTTGGCTTTCCATGAGGTGGGAAAGCATGAGGAAACCTTCACTGCCACTGTCTGTGTTGTATCTCTGGAGAAAGAGAAGATCATGGTTTCCACTATTCTTCAGCACCGTGGGGTTGATTGTGGTGGTTTGCTCTTCCCTCAGAACAGAATTTTTAAAAATTAAAATAGGTGGATGGGATAGAAGCAAAAATATCTTATCCAGGCAGCTGAACTGGACTGGACAGCAAGGTCTAAAGGAGGATATCACCTAGAGGTACAAACACTGAAAAAGCAGACTATGCATTCCAAGCTTTATGCCACACTCAGTGAAGCAGAAACATCAGTCTCAAAACAGACATGGAGTATTTAACTATTTCTTGCCATCACTTTCTGTCAGAGCAATAACCTGGCAATTGAAATGGTCAAGGACACAGGCAGAGACTCTTAGCAGCAGAAGCAAGTACTAAAGTAACCTACCACTACTTCCAAAATCCCTGACTTTGTGGTCACCTAATTCACCGTCTGACTCTTAAGACTGACATTGCAAACTGATGTCTGGAAATGTAAGTCCAAACATCCATCAACAAGCTTGGCTGCGTGGCTAGAATACTGAAGATATCAAATTTACCCCCTTCTTTTTCAATCTGCGCCTGCCAGTTTGCAATGCAGACAGACAGGTGTATTAGAGCAAAGATTATAAGCCTGCCCAAACTGGGCAAGCAGAGCCAAACAGATCACGGCACGCGAATGTGCTAACTTCCATACCACATAAAGCAGATACATGTAGTGAAATTCATTCCAGGCCCATACAAAACAGGTCCCTGTCACCAGAATGTCTGCCAAGGAGAGATGGTTATGCCCACAAACCCCATTCCACACGGTTGGCTACAGCGGGCCATAACTGGCCAGGAAAAGGATACGGCCAGGGTCACTGGAAAATAGGCTGATTCTGAACCTCACCTCTCACCAGTAGAGTCCCTGGTGAGCCAAAGCTTTCTCTTTACTCCTTTGTAGCAAACACTAGGGAGGACAGTGCTGTAACACCCCCAGTGGGTGCAAAGGAGCCTGGCTGGTCAGAAAGATATAATTTATAAGAGGAATTTTCAAAATCGCTGAGTGTTGCCCTCAATGGAAACACTGGGCATTTCTGAAAATCCCACCCTAAAGCTCCCTGTGCCATTTGCAGTTAATCTGGCCCATGAGTCCTGACTCTGCATTCCTTGTTGAGGCGAAACTGAAGTGAACAGTGGGATTTCGGTGGGAGTTTTGCTGAGCAAGGACTGTAGGATCGGGCTGACAATATTTATTTAGACCAGGGAGTTTAGCATTTATGTTTCAAAATGAAAAGATCACTTAGAATTATGGGAGCCACTCGGAGAATTGCCATGAAGGCAATAGCTGTCTTCACAGCAATATCAAGAGGTGTCAATTTAGGACCTTCAGGGTTGGTTTACCACAAACACATTTTATTCCTCTGAAGACTTAGCAGTGTTGCCTCAGCCCGAGAGAATATCAGCATCTTGGAGGAACAGATCTCAATTTAGGTTCTGGAGCTTGCCAACATGTAATAGCTTTAAAAGTCAAAAAGTATAACTGTCCATCCTTTGTAAATTGCCATAAATGCAGCGGCAGTCTGAATGACTTCATAGCAGTACAATAGGTGCCTTCATGGCAATCTGCATCACACTACTCTATAGTTCGCAATCACTCAGACTCTTATTTTTTGGCAATCTTACTAACCTAAATAAGTATGTGTTGAGCCAAGGAGCTGACACTTTGCATAGCTGAGACATCCAACTCTTTCCTATCTGAGTCTCACAAAAAAATCAAAGGTCACAGCTACCCACCTTAAAAGGATCCAAAAAAGTACAAATTAAAAAGAAACTAACAGGGAGTTTTCAAGTAGATAAATCTTTAAAAAATTGTGCATATGCTACTGAATAGGAAGCCAACATGAATAAACTATATAATGGTCAGTTTGTCTTGATAACCATGTAGATAAGATACTGGGGTGGGACTCAGAAGATGTGGGTTCAACTCTTTGCTTTGTCATAGACTCCTTGTGTGATCCTGGCCAGATCATGTACTCTCTTTGTGCCTTAGGCAGCTATCTATAAGATGAAGATACTGCTACTTCCTCTCTCATAATCTTTGTCCGTCTTGTCTATTTTCACTGAGAAATTTTTGGAACCGAGACTGTCTCTTGCTGTGTAAATATACAGCACCTATCCAAATGGGGCCTTGGTCTCAGCGGGGGCTTTTAGGCACTAACACAGTGCAAATAATAAATACATACTATTTTTATATAACGTATACAATATAGAGGATCATTCAGACCTATGGAGTTCCATATTTTATACCACATACCGTGTCCATTGTGTGGCGCCAGCCTTCAATTCATTGTTTAATTTATTAGTAGTAGCATTGTCATAGTGCTAGGAACCCCAATCATTCACCAGCACCTCACTGTACTGGATGCTGTAAAAACACAGAAAGGCCCAGCCCCAAGGAACTTACAGTCGAAGTATAACATATACAACCAATGGATATGGACAGACGGGGGAAGACAATGAAACAATATCACTCAGCATGAGAAGCAGTGATAACAGCACACCAGCTGCCTAACCATTAATCCATGTTTTGTAACCATCATGACAGAGAGTTTTAAGGAGGCATTTAGAGAGGAAAACAATGAGGTGGCCTTGTGGATGTTTACATGGAGCTCTTTGTGGGAGAAAGCACAAGGGAGTTTATTTGAAATTTTAACAATTGGGCAATCAAAGCCTGTCATCACTGGGTAAGTGGAGGCAGGAGTCATCAGCTTCACAGGGTATATGTCTTGTCCTTACCTCATATTGCATACCCTTTTGATTGGTAAGCATATGTGCACTCTCAGACCTGTTCACATCATTCAGAAAAGGAATGGCTGGGGTCTCAGTAACTCCAGATGAAGACAGTTTTCTAAAATACAGAATATTTGGGATTAAAATATAGGGATGGATGCAATAGCTTCAGTTGGATCACAAAATTTGCAAATCACTGAGCTCTTCAAATGAATGGCTCAGCAAAACAATGCAAGAGGAGCAACACAGCTTCATAAATGAGCTCTGTTTGCGTGATCTGACAACAGTAATTTAATTTGCATTATAAATACTTCATAATGTGTTAGTAAGGGAACCACAGCATATTTTGTAAAAGTGACAAAGTCTTAGCACTAATTACACACACAAAAATCATCAGTGTACAATTAAAATCACAAAGAGGAGTGTGGAGAACGGAAATTTCTTTGTATGGAACATTTGGAGATTTTGAAATTTGCTCTTTTACCAGTTAGGAATGAAGCTGGAAAATTTTGAAATTCCTCTCCAAAAGAAAATTCTGAAAGAAATTTGTTTCAGGTCAACCGTAACATTTTGTTTTGACAAAACTGAAATGTTTTGGTTTGATTTTGATATTTTTAATTTATATTATTATATAATGAAAAGTTATTTCTCACAAGGCAAAATCAAAATGTTTTGTTTCAAAAATGTTGAAACTGGATGTTTTTGACAGTGCTGGAACTTTTTTCCTATTATTTGCTTCAAAATGAAATCAAACATGATTTCACAAAGCATTTTGATTTTGACAGACTAGCATATTCCTGCAGAATATGGTTCCATTGAAGTTTTTCCACCCAGTTCTAAAAATCACATAGGAAATGAAAAAGTTCAGGTTCCAGCAACAACATTGATTAAGCTGCATTGCACATCTCCTGTATATTTTCTGATAAGCAGTTCATCATGGGCCCAAATATTCAGAGAGATCTGCCAGTGCTCCCATGGAGTGCCAGAGGGAAAGAGTCCACTTTTTGTACAATCAGGGCCATATTAAATGAGATTTAAACAGAACAGCAACAGAAAGTACTGGTGCAGCAAAGCCAAATTAAGGCTGCTCTTAGAACCTTACATTTTGCATTTCCTGACTCTTCTTGAGATTTTGAATTGTGCAGCTTTTAACAGCTGAAGGAATTTTGTTAAGCATTCAATACAATTTCATTTCTGTTTCTTACACGGACGAAGCCTGGAATAGTTCAGAAAGTTATGAGCATGTGAAAAAAATAAATATAATGGAAACAGTTTTGCAACCTTAACTACATCAGGGCACAGATTTCTCAGCTGTTGTCAGTTTCCATTAGGGGCAGCTGACAGGGGAACAGCATGGGAAATGGTTGAGTCTCATTGGCCCTGGGGCCACTTCTGAGTTTAAGAGTTTCTCTAATTTACACCAGCAAGTTATGGGCCCCACAGGGCCTTCCACTTACTAGGGACTGCTGGAACACACCTAGGTTGAAGGATGGCAGCACAGGAGAAGGCCATACTGGCTGTATACCTAACCAAATCCAGAAGAGGATGCCACGGTCTGGGGAGCGACGTGGGTCTTAGAGGCGGAGCAGAAGTTACGACGGTGAGACACCACTAGAGGAGGGTGCTCCAGTGAAATGAGCGCTAATTCCCAGGATGGCCAGCAGGAGGCACCGCAGTGGTGAGTCCTGACCTGTTGCAGTGACGTTCTATAGTGTGCTTAACAACACAGTGTGTCAGACTTCACCAATGTAACCTAATATTGGTTGCCTTTCTAACAATAATCTCTGTGTCTTCATTATTTTTAATCTGTGTTAAAATAATCCATGCTAACTATCTTTACTGCAATCAGATAATGTATGGTAAAACTGCCATTGCCTTGTCTAAAATAACATGAGCTAATTAACGTGTTAAAAATGTTTTTTTCCTAGTGAACATGAGCCCTGTGTCATTATTTTCCACAAAGTCATGAAATCTAAAGGTAAGAACTCAGTATTGAAGTTTATTGCTGCCAGTATTCAGGCACAAAGACCTGCATGGATTATATTTGATTTGCAGATTAAGAGCTCAAAAAAAGCAAACTTTTACTCATGTGAATAATCCCCTTGATTTAAATGGGAATGCTGGCTTGAAAAAGGACTACTTGCATAAGTAAGGCATTGCAAGATTGGTCCTTAAAGTAGAAAAAAGCCTACTCATTTACTCTAATAGTATTATAGCTAAGGCCCTGATCCTGTTTCCCTCCAAGAACAAACATACATTACTCCAGAAACTTCAGTTTGGATATTTTATTTTTCAGTATAACTGTCACAAATACATTAACAAAACACAGCAGCTAGAAACAGTTCCCTGTAAAACCACCCATCTCCTATTCCCAAATATGGTTAGCCAACAAATAATACAGCTGTCCCACTTCGTTGTTCTGCCAGAGCTACAGGACAATGTAGTAACTCCATAGAAGCAACGTATCTTTAAATCCTGGTGGCTTAGTGACGACCTTTTCTAAATAGCTTGGCAGATCACCATGTGAACTGTTCAGGAGCCACTTGTTAGTTGATAACTTACTGACACCCTCCAACTTCCTCAGAAATCACCCCTGAGAGAGTTTAAGAGGCAACTGATTTGTTTATTATCCTATTGTCTGGGTACACAAGAAGGTGCGTGCACACATACTTCAGCCTGGGGAAGGAAAAGAGAAATAGTTTGATATTGTGTGTGTCATCTCTGCTAAGACACAATGGCAAAATATGGTGCACAGCACAGCTTCCATTCAGACAGCACTGGGAAAGATGGCAAAGTCAGTTCTTACACTGCTGCAAGGCCTTGAGAGGGATGGGAGGGTGGAAAGACTGGCCCCTGATTGAATCTGATTTATACTTTAAAAAACCTGGTACTCTTACTGACAAGAGAGCCCAGACGAGTGCTGAAAACAAAACTGGTTCACAATGAACCTTGTAAATGCTCATCAAAAGCATTTGTGCCCCCTACTCCAATACGGTATATATATTGCACTCGTGTGCACTCATCATTTAAGTGCAGTATTGGATTAAGCAGAGTCAGTGAAGGGAGTTAGAAAATAGCTGGTTCAGCATGTCAGTGCAATATTTCTTAGGCTGATTGGTGGCATTTACAAGGCAACTGAGGACAGAGAATGGTTCTCATTTTCATCATCAAGTTGGATACACCAGCAAATGAGGGCATCAGAGCCCTGATCCAAAGCCCATTGAAACCAAAGGAAAGACCCCCACTGACTTCGAATGCAGCTTTGAATGCAGCTCGTCTGGTGGGTAGCAGCTTCTGCTGACCAAGTATTGGTCTTCCCATGCTACTGGACAATAGGATTGTTCCTAGCTGTCTGGGAGGTGATTAAAGCATTTACATTTGCAATCAATAATTCTACAGTCCAAACTAGTGTTTTCAAAGGAACAAATTGTCCCATAAAATTACATTATTGGAGACTGTCCTGATATTCCAAGAATGGGCAGAGTTATTATGCAGAGGCCTTGGGTTTGGGAACCAGATTGGGATCAGTGAGGGTTAGGAGGGCCATGGAAGGGACAGCCTCACAAAGGAGAGAAGGATGCAGACACCATCATTGTTATTTACTATTTGTACTGTGGGTTGTGCTGAGAAGTGCTGGTCATGGGCCAACACCCTTTTGTGCTAGCTGCTGTACAAACTCAACACAAAAAGAAATCTCCCTGCCCCAAAGAGCTTTTCTGCACATTCACGTACACAAGCTTCAGCAAATGCTCCCAGCCCTCAGTCACGGGGACATAGCCCTCTGCAGCAGCTAAAGAGAAGAAGGGGAAATGCGTGTGTGCTGTGCATGTACGCAGCTTCAAGGAGAAACTGAGGACCCGATGAAAAGGATATTTTAGGACTAGCCTACCCTGAATCTCCACCATGAAGGTAGAGTAATTTGATGCGGATGAGGCGGGGGATCTCTCCTTAGATCCCTTTCCTGTCAAGAGATTGACATATTACAATTTTGAACTTGTGAACAACCTACAGCCCAGTCCTGTAGCTCTGACTCAGGCCCAGTTTGTATCAACACCTAAGAAAGAACCCAGCAGGACTGAGCCCAGAAGATTTGCCACACCCTGAAACAGTATTTCAGTTCAAAACATCTGAGAATGAAATACCTTGCATGCTACAGCAATGCATGTAACACAGACAGCAGTAAACAGTCCCACATGTCTTTAAATAATATGCTAATACATTATAGCCATAAAAAAGTAATAGTTAAGATTATTCAGATGACTATACAGAACTAGTGGATTTTATTGAGAGTTCTAATTCAGCTAACTTTACTTAAAGTTGCTACATTATTTAATACTATTTAATACTAAAAAAAAATCTTTGGTCACATCTCATTCCAAAAATATTATTGCCTCCAAAACATTTCTGAGAATGATACAAAGGGTTTTGACATTACAAAAAGTAAATAAGGAAAAAAAAAAAAAAAAAGAGAAAAAGCATGTGGTCAGTTTGCAAGTGTTTTTTATTGTTTGAGGCAGGGTTAAAGCCTTTGATAGAGACAGGAACGTATATGCAACCAGACGGAATGTGACAGTAGGTTATTCTAGACACCTCGGTTTAGCACCCTGCTGCCTGTAATATGCTTTGGTCAAAACATGAGTTGATGATTCAGAACAGATATTATGATACAAATGAGCTAGGATGGCAACTTGCTGTTATTTTGGTCACTGAGTTAGAAATCTAATAATTATTTATGTCACAAGAGAAGCAACCTCCTGAGTCCCCAAAAGCTCAGGAGCCTTTTAATCAGAATTTGGTTTCCTATCTGTAATAGCCAAATAAGAGACTATGACATAAGCGAAGTTGTGCTACCGTAGCCACAACTCACTTCCCAGCAATTTGTACAGCAGCCGACTCAGAGACAGATCCGAATTTAAAATAGATGGGGCCAGATGCACAGCTGATGGAAACTGTGTAGCTCCATTAAAGTCATCGGAGCTATGCCAGTTTATAGCAGCTGAGGATCCGGGCCCTGTATATTTTAAATATATTTCTATTAGTATATATTTTTATTTTCAAATTTAAAAGTAAATGTAACGCTGGTTAGCAGTTTCATATTGACAGCCATGGTGAGTCAAGTCTTCCGTTCATCCAGAGAGGCAAATAACATGGACAGTAGCAGTGCCAGTTTCCCTTCATTCCTCTGCCAAGGTGCCTCATCATTTTCTGGAGGGACTACCTCTGGCAGAGAAAGACATCAGTCTCCAGTCCCATTCCACCCACAGCATCTGCTGAAGATTGCCAAAATATGGGCCACTTGTAAGTATTTAGGTTTGTGAGAGTCACCCGTCACACAGACCACCAGCTCATTTCATACAAGCCAACAAATAGCCAACAGATGGTAACAGCTCTTAGACAATACCATCATGGGCTGGTTTTGAAATTGCAGCCTAGAGGTGAAAGGCTCTGCATACTCTTTGTCAATCCCATGACATCTAGTCACACCAAACACAATGTATTAACTCTTGGGAACTTGAAGCACAGTAACAAAGGAAATGAGTCATTGCTCCAAACACGTTCACCTCATTTGCTAAAAAGACTTGTGAAATGCTAAGGATTTTCATTTTGTGACTGAAAAGTTGACAGGAAGCCATGTTTACATAATTTGCATGTGTATTAATAGGGGATTAATAATGACCACAATAGGGAGGTGACTAAGATATATAGCAAGATTGTAAATTATGTAGATTCCAACAATGACGTTAGTGATATGAAACAAACAATTGTACCTTATTTTCCTCTAAATATCATCTATGCTCAGCAGGGTTTTGTTGCTTTCTCCTTTCAAAACATTTAATTCTAAATCTAATCTCTGCACGTTAAAAAAATCTTGTCAAATAAACCAAGCATAAGTAGAACTGTCACTACCATAATCAAGCATGTACAGTTAAACAGTGTGCCTTCTGTGTCACATATTCTGCAATGTTAAAAATGGCCCCACTTCTGAATGCTACGATGTAGTAAAACTTGAGATTTAAATCAAAAATAGGATGCTTTGGTTCAGTTGTGTGTGCAAAACTGCTTCGACCCCTTTTCTTCAATAAAAATATGCAGATTCAGTGCTATGCATTGCTAACGTGTTTTCATATCAACATTGCTGACAACATATCCCCCACCCTCTTAAAGAAAGAGCAAAGGAAACTGCGAAGTTTGACTTGTGATAAACACTGTCTGAAAAGGTTTGTGTGTGTTAAACTTAAGTACCTAATACTTGGGGGGGGCGGGGGGAAGGGCTTTTTAAATCTTCAGTTATAGCTGCTGTTTTATGATCATATTGACACTGCAAGCCTCTCTGACTCAACATGCAAACTTTAGATAAAAGCATTGCTCTTGCTAAAACCAACTGAGCATGCTCACTGAAGCCCCAGGTGTGACCTTTGCTCTTCTGTGTGCAGCAATTGGACCAGGCAATCCATCATGGTGTTCATCCTGTCAGGCCTGGTGCTTGGCTGCAGCTGTCTGTCACACTGGTGGATGGGACCTGCTTAAAGGCAATCATGTCAATCTCTATGTGACTACTCAGACTAAGACAGAAAGATGATCTTGACAGGCTTGGCAAAGTCAGCAGAAGGTACTGGAGGACTTTAGTTACACGCAGAAAATGTAGATGCAATTTGTGCTTTTTGTGTGCATGTTTTGTGGATTGTTTAAAGAGGCATGGAACGGTGCTGTTTTATAGCTGGTCATCTCGAATGAATCTGTTGCCTTCCGAATGTTTCCCATAGTAAATGTAGCGACATTTTCCCAGAACACCTACAGTGAAAAGAAAACAAATAAGGAAAAAGTGAGCAATTAGCATGTATGTAATGAAACGATACTACTGAGGTTGGGGAAAAGAAGGTTCCTCTGTGTTTGGCAACTGCTCTCTCTCTTGCCTTTCTAGCTATGCTCGGAAAGCAAAGTATGTTAATTTGAAATTAATTTATTTTAATTAATGGCACTGGGGTCAGCCCTGCAAACACACACTTGAGTACCTTTGTGAATCACCCTGTTAAGCACATATCCACGCCCTACTGCTTTTTGTAGGGATGGCATTGTGGATAGAGTTGTAGGTTTGTCTGTTATTGTTCCAAAATATGGATATGGGGACGAATCTTTCTAAACCACATGGTTTTATTGATAAAAAAATAATACCAGCAAACAACAGCTTGGCACTGATCTAGTGATATAAACATGAAAAAACTCTGTTCAGACATCCTCACAACAGCCCTTTGATGTAAGTAATTATTATTATCCCTACTTTGCAGAGACAGAGAAGTGAAGTGACTTGCCCAAGGTCATCCAGACCTCATTGCCCTCCTTTTCTAAATATAAATGGCTCTACGAGCCAGAGCAATGGTAAAGGGAGAGCAAGGCATATTGTCTGTGGAAGCCATATTTAAACGTTATACAGTGTCCTTCCTGGTAGCTGATATACAGCGATGGCCAATACCCTTACATGGGAGTGCTGTGGCAGTACTGGCAATGCCTCCTTTTGCCCCCCAAGGCATGTGCAGTCAAATTATTATTGCCTCCTGCACAAGGAAGCCATGTGCAAGGGTCTCTCTGTCTCCCTCTATCTATCTTGGGATTTTCTAAAGCTCTCACCACTATAGTATCTAGCTCATCCACTCAAGGTCCACCAACACCCAGCCCATAGGAAACAAAACATTATGTATAGGGACAAAGACTGGGAGGGAATATCCTCATTTACTGTGCAGGGCTTTAAATTTGACAGATCCCACATGAACAAATGGGATCTTATTAGCGGCACCTACATGCAGCATGAATTAAGTATTCTTTTAATAATCTTTATGTAATGTAGCAATATAATTATAAGCATCAAATAAGCTATGAAATCCCTGGAAGCAGGGGCTGTGCTGGATTAAAGCTAATCCCTATTATTGTCTCCTTTTTTAAAGCATCAGGTTAGTAACACATTCCTATGGAAAGAAATTGATAGGCCTATCACCTGTTTTGAAAAACACATTCCTCTTAAGGGAAGCACAGAAGAGGGCTATATGTGCTTTGCTTAGCCCCTTCTCCGCTTCCTTCTCTCCCTCTCTCCAAGTCTCCAATAACCTGATTGATCAGTGGAGCAACTTCCACATTCAAGGGAAGAAATTATTCGCCTTCATAAACCAGTGTCTGGTCAAAAGCAAGTTCTCATATCCTGAGGCGACGCTATCCCATGCAAAGCGTGGTTGTCATTAGTTGGTAGAAAGCTTGGCTGGGCTTCTAGTGGTAGAGCTCTAAATTCAAAGGATATAAACAGTTTATTAATGACCTTCTTCAGACTCCTTTTTCACTGTCATTGATAAAAGTCCTATTTGAGGTCTGCAGTGTTTCTTCGGGACTGGAAGCAAGACTGTTCACGGAGATCTTGGTGAGAGAGTGCTGTTTGATGAATGCTGGAGACTGCAGCAAGGTGTCAGCGCTTAGAAAATGAGGCAAGGACATGAGGTATTAATACTGTCAATGATCTCTTGACAGGAAAACAGATACGACATTCACCGTCAGATTTAAATAGACATCAAGTGCATTAATGACAAAAGGGCAGACTTCAAACAAAGGGGGCTGGATGGTGCTGCGCTGAGCGAGTGCAATAACCTGATCTGAAAAGACACTGTCAGAACTACAGACAGACCTAGAATTGTGTGCGGTGACAGAAAACAGAGATGCCGACAGAGATACCGGTGCCATATTATGCCAAGTATATTCTAACAGTGTCTCCAGCTCTAACTAAATCTGACATCATTTCCTATCACTTATAGTATTCTCCACTGCTCCTGCAGAATATTTCTCCCCAGACATCATTACAAACTCCACTGTAGTTTTAGAGTTACTGGCAGGCCTGTTCTGTCATGGAGGTTGGGTCTAGAGGCCTAAGGATAACCTCAGTCAATCTAAATTTGGAGTTTGCTGTAGAAGTGCGCTCATTTTCACTGATATCTCAGCTACTTGAGGTGATCTGAACGCTAAAGTGTGAGGAGCTGTCACCTTGAATAAAATCCTTAAAGCAAAGACGCTCAGTTCCTGGGATGTTCAGCAAAGATGTCGGACTGTCTGGCAGCAGGAAATGAAATCCAGCTGCTGCTGCTCGCCTGGGGATAAAGGTGCTTGGGCTAGTGACAGTTAAAGTCAGCTTAAATTTTTGAACTCCCGCAGCCTACAATTGTTTAAATTAAGGAAGTGTTGTCTCCACAGAGGTTCCCTACCAAGGCGCACAGCTGTGATTCGATTGCCAGGCAGATTATACACACTGCTCAGAGAGCCTTGATAAAAGCACAGTTGAAAATGTTGCCATGAGACTTTATTTATCATGAAGGTTATTTGTAAAACAATAGGCTTGCTCATAAATTAAATGGTGACTTTTTTTCCCTCCTCCTCTCCCTCCCCTCCCCTGGCTTGAAGAAAACTGTGAAAATTACAGAGGGTTTATATGCTGCAGTAAGAGCTTTTGATGCTACGGTATGGAATACATGGATTTAGGAAATCTACTGTGTCTGACTAAGTAGGAGACAGTTTCCCCTGCACATCTGCCATGTGTTCATTTGTTTGCAGCTTCACAAACTCATGTGTGTGTATGTGTGTACGCGTGCACATGTGTGTGCGGGGGATGACAACATATTTAATGATGTGTGGTGTTTTTAATTAAAATATCTGGCATTGGTCATAATAAGCTAAGTATACTCCCAATGCATCAACCTAATGCACAGCATTCTGAATGAGCTTTCTGCTTGGGGCTCTTGAAAAATGACAACATGAGATCTCTTGAGGGATCGTCTCCCCCCAAATGAGTTCCAGTTTTTTCTTAAGTAGCTGCTTCCACCATCACCATAAGCTGTTAAAACTATAATTATGAAAAAATTACATAGGGAAGAATCATGTTTAAATATACCTTTTATCTTTTAAATTCCCCCTCCTTCAGAATGGATGTTCTAATTATGACGGGTAAGTAACAACCCTGCAGTCACTTGTGTGTGTTGTGGTATCAGTCTTTCTTCACCAACACATTGTAGTGTCAGCAACACGAGCGTTGCCTTAGCTGGGGGAAAACCCAATTATCCCCATAAATAAATAAATACATACATGCATACTAAAGCAAGTAAAAAAATGTTAAAGTCATGTTCTCTCCTTTTAAATTGGGTGTGTGTTTCAGAGAGTTATTATGCAATCGATTCCTCAATGTTCTTTTCTAGAGTAAAATATGTTTTCACTTCTTGGTATTTTTCTTGGGGACCAGACAGTAGAAGGAATTCACAATGGGCTATGGGACAATGCACTTCTAGGTCACCAGTTCAAATCAGCTCAAGTTAGTTGTGACCTAATGCTAAGACTATCTGGTGGCATCCTGGTGCCGTTGCATGAGTTGTTGGCTTTAATTTTCCTAATGCTTTTAATAATTCTGATACAGGTAAAAGGTGCTACCATGTATTAGCATATAGTAAAGTATTTGCATTTAAGAATATTAGTGAAAAAGATAATCTTATTTACATTAGGTAACAAGGACTATATTCCATAAGTAAACCAAAAGGGCATATGATACTTTATACAACACTATACTATGTCTGTGTTCAGGGGGATCCTAAGCAGAAGTCCTGACTGCTTTTGGTCTGATCACATGGCAATTAGTACCAAACTTGATGTCCTAACCAAATTCCAGTTTAGCTAATTTTATTCTGACTACAGTACCTAAATCCCACCCCATCAGTCTGTGTTGGATCAGATATTCATGTTCACACTTCTTGCCTCACACTGTTGGGTAGTGCTGCTGTGGGCTATTAAACAGCTGTCACCTTCCACCAAGAAGCTGGTTACATTTTGAGTGGTGGTTATAGTATAAATGTGTAAACTGCTTTCTGGATGAATCAACACCATTATAACTTTTTTCAAAGGCTCTGGGAGATTTTCTCCCATCATGAATGGGAACTGCAAAGTTCCCTAAAATACTAATTGCAACTTTCCTTATAGGAGAGTACAACCCTATTTACAACTAATATTCACAGGAGAATAAACACCTGTCTACCATCAACTCACGTCTATAGCGCTACTCATTTAGACAAAACACTTCCATTAATTTTAAACATACTTAAGACCATCGCCAGTTAGCAAAGAACATAAGCAAGTTCTTATGGGTAAAATTTTCAAAAGTGCCTGTAACTGAAAAGCCTAAGTCCCATTTTCTTCAAGGTATTTGGGCACCTAAAATGCAGACAGATGCACAGTGGGATTTTCTAAAGTGACTAGAAGTTACCTGAAAAAGTCCCACTAGTCACCTACTTGTGTCTTAGGTGCCTAAACACCTTTAAGAATCTGGTGCTTAAGAGTCAAAGTCTGACTTTCAATGGAACATAGGCTCCTAAATCACTAAGTTCTTTTGAAAATGTTCCCCTACATGATTTGCTAAATGGGGCCTTACATTCCATAAAGAGTTCCTACTTGTTTTAGTTAAAAATAAGCAGGTCACACTATTTATTCCAAAATTATTTATTCCTAAATAATTGAGAACAAATATTAAAACAACTGAATGCTGCAAAAAAGCGTGAAAAGCCCCAAATGAGCAGCTGTAAACTATCTGCTTAGAAAGAAAAGGAGTACTTGTGGCACGTTAGAGACTAACCAATTTATTTGAGCATAAGCTTTCGTGAGCTACAGCTCACTTCATCAGATGCATACTGTGGAAAATACAGAAGATGTTTTTATACACACAGACCATGAAAAAATGGGTGTTTATCACTACAAAATGTTTTCTCTCCTCCCACCCCACTCTCCTGATGTTAATAGCTTATCTAAAGTGATCACTCTCCTTACAATGTGTATGATAATCAAGGTGGGCCATTTCCAGCACAAATCCAGGTTTTCTCCCCCCCCCCCGCAAAAACCCACTCTCCTGATCTCAAAGTGACTATCCTTCAACAAAAAAACTTCGAAAACAGACTCCAACGAGAGACTGCTGAATTGGAATTAATTTGCAAATTGGATACAATTAACTTAGGCTTGAATAGAGACTGGGAATGGTTGATTCATTATAAAAAGTAACCTATTTCCCCTTGTTTATTCCCCCCCCCCACTGTTCCTCAGACGTTCTTGTTAAACCCTGGATTTGTGCTGGAAATGGCCCACCTTGATTATCATACACATTGTAAGGAGAGTGATCACTTTAGATAAGCTATTACCAACAGGAGGGGGGGAGGGGGAGAAAACCTGGATTTGTGCTGGAAATGGCCCACCTTGATTATCATACACATTGTAAGGAGAGTGATCACTTTAGATAAGCTATTACCAACAGGAGAGTGGGTTTTTTGGGGGGGATGGGAGGGTGGGGAGAAAACCTGGATTTGTGCTGGAAATGGCCCACCTTGATTATCATACACATTGTAAGGAGAGTGACCACTTTAGATAAGCTAATATCAGCAGGAGAGTGGGGTGGGGGGAGAGAAAACCTTTTGTAGTGATAAATACCCATTTTTTCATGGTCTGTGTATAAAAACATCTTCTGTATTTTCCACAGTATGTATCTGATGAAGTGAGCTGTAGCTCACGAAAGCTTATGCTCAGATAAATTGCTTAGTCTCTAAGGTGCCACAAGTCCTCCTTTTCTTTTTGCGAATACAGACTAACACGGCTGTTACTCTGAAACCTATCTGCTTAGAGGAGCCTCAATACACCGCTCCTGACAATAAGTGGAGATGGGCTGTTCAGTTAGTTTAAAAACATATAAACTCCCAAAGAATCAGCCCCAAGTTCAACCCTTTCCCTGGAGCATAGATAAGTCACCCTCCATGGGTGACTTAGATAAGGGCATAAATAGATAGATCAGGGCATAGAAGGCAGACTTGGACCCAAGCATAGAGACTGCAGTTCTACTGGAACTTGTGGTTGCACCACCAGGGAGGATGTCTGACCTAGACCGTTTGGAAGGAAGAAGGGTTGTTTTGGGGTTATGGGGGGGGGGGAGGGGAGGAGTTGAGAAAGGAAGTTGGGGGGGAAGGGAAAGGAGGAGGCAATCTATAAGGAACAAAGATCTATATAGCTGGCCTAAGAGAAGGTGAGGGAATGTCAATAGGTTTAAATACACATTCAAGATTTTATGTTCTTATTCTGGACTGAGTCTTCTGAGTTTCATCCATCAGCTTTAATTCATACATGTTTCTTTATTTACATTTGGATTTTCAACAGTTTTTCTCCCTCCAAGAGCAAGTCCAGTCACGAAATAAAAATATCACATTCAACTACTTTATTATTTCCCCTTGATGATTGTTCCATTGCTTGCAGTGAAACTCTCCCTAATCTTACAACCCAGGAAAGAGGCAGTCCTGGGATAAATAGCCCACCTGAATTGGTTTCTCCTTGTGCACTCACACACACACACTTACTACTTACCTTCCTTTGGGCTCATTGCTCAACTAGTGGAGGCCAAGACATTGTCATATCAGTTGTGATACCTTTTAGAGGCAGTGCAATGCTGGAATAACAGCATCCAAAATAGTGATCCCCACTACTATGCAGGGCAAGCAGACAAAATATACAGCTTGTCCTTGGACCTCCAAACACCCAAACATCGAGAAGTCTATCCATATTGGTGGAGGGAATACCGGGAGGGAATGATCTCATAGCTCTCATTAAGAGTCCCTAAACTATTTTACAATATCTGCCAAAGCTACCCAATCCTCACTATACTGTGCTATGAGTGATGGCTATTAGATTATCGTGCATTGCTTTATACAAGCAGAGACTCTCATAGAAAAGCAACTCGACTGTCTCAAAGTCTCAGTACCAAAGTTATCTGGTGTCTGACTAACTGACTGTCTTTCTCATAGGTAGCGGACAGTTTTTTGTTTCTTTCTTTCCACATGATGCCTCATTTGATAGAATAAGAGCAACTTATTGCTCCTTTCCTACATTATTTTCTTCTTACGCTGCTAGAATATCTACAATAGAAAAATGTAACATCTAACTGAAGAGAAAATGCTACTGCTAATACTGAAATCTATTTTGATTTACATTTTTAAAGTACAAGCCATGTAAAGGTGCTGTAGATGCTATGGGAATCTAAGAGTCACTTTAACATGGCAAGTAGTTTGAGTGGTTAGAAGAGGAAACTAGGGAGTCAGAAATCAGATTCCTGGGTTTTAATTTGGCTCTGGCAATGACTTGCTGAGTGGTCTTGGGGAGTCACTCTGACTGCTCTGTGCCTCAGTTTCCCCATCTGTAAAATGGGGAACATGCCATGGTGTTGCCAAACAACATTTAAAGAAATGTAAAACCATGAACAACTGTCACTTGGGGAAGTGGGAGAGTTGGGCCAGCCTTTGCCCTCAGCATGCAGCAACTCTAACCTCATCGCATACAGGACTCCGGCTCAGATGATAACTACAGGAAAGTGATTGTAATGGAATCTGAGTGTGCCACAAGTAAACTTGCTCACTGGTGGCTGCAGCTCCCCAACTGCCAGACTAGAGGCTGAATTCAAGTCACTGGCTCGTAATTTTCAGGTTATAAATCAGAGCAGCAGAAGCAGGAGCCAGCAGAGAATGAGATAAATGCTGAGCTGGCCAGCCCTTCCCCTGCTTGCACTTTGGGCCAATATCAGTGGGGAGAATCATCTGCAGCCCCTCCCAAATGACCTGCCAGAAACTGCTCTGGGGCACTAGGCCTCAGCTGTAACCCCTACATATGGCCTGAAGCTTCTGCAGCAGGCTACAATAGGCCCAAATCATGAAAGACCCAGACCCGGGTCTGTTTAAAATAGACTTCAGACTCGAAGCTTCCTGATGTCACAATGGACTTGGACTTTTTTGGACTATGAACTTCCCCTCCTTCACTGTATCAATCTCCTCTCCTCTTCCCTTTTTATTCCTAACAATTTATCCACCATTCTCTGCTCCCCCACAAATAAATCCCATGGAATGAACAAGTCATGGGCCACCCACCCTAACCACTTGTTTGCATGGCTATCTTGAATTCCCTTCCCCCATCCTTGGGCTGCTTTTGTCCTCTTAGATTGTAAGCACTGCACAGTGAAGCCTCAATGCTGACTGAGGACCACTGTATGCTACCAAAATACACTTGATAAATAGTAAGAATCAGGCTTAGATTTCAGCAGCTTCTAATGAGTGAAAGGTTTTGAGTTATGCCATTCTCTGCTCTGCCTTCTCCAGCTGAAGTCATTGCATGTGACTCCAAATACCTATATGAGCGTTGGCTTACAAGACTAGCAATACCCTGGCACCAAAAGTAGTAATGAACTAAGATGACATCAGGAAATGCTATCAGAAATACCAAAGAAAAAGATACACAAATATTAACTCTTCTTACATTATAAACTAACAGTCTTTTAATTGATTTTTTAAGAGAACGAAAGTGCTAAATGTAAGCAGAAATAATGGGCTAGTCCTCCAAAAGTAGCTGCACATATAGGCAGCTTCGTAAGGCCGAGGGTAGCGCTCAGCTGCCACAGCCCAGAGCGAGCTCCATCTTCATCAAAGAAGCAATCGGATACTATGATGATGGGTACAGTATAGAACAACAGATCTCCCCATAATAGAGGGGAATGTGACCAATTGCACCACTCTTCAAGACAGTGAAGATCTTTTAGGTGGTGGGCTGCTGTCCTGCACCTTCTGCTGTGTCTAGAAGAGCTAGCATAACCCACCATATTAGTCATGGGACTGCAATGGCTACAAATCTCCATAGCCCCTATGCAAGGGTGCCAAGAAAGTGATGATTCATTCTCCCCGAATATACATGCCTTCCGGTTGATCAGATTATTTCCAGGAACCAAGTCAAACCCATATTTAGTCCACGGCAATAACATTGGCATTATGCACCTAACTTTATCAAACAGGGAAGAATCAGAACAAGCAAGTGAGACCATGAAATTATGGCAACTATCCTGCACAGACAAGTACTGTGTCATGTCAAGGCTCACTGGCCTGGTTGTAGGAAGGAAAAAAAGCAGGAAGGAAAGCAGTCAACAGGGAGAGGATGTTGGAAAAATTTGCAATGAAGGTGATAGGAATACAAAGATGTGAAGTTTGCATCCCAGGCCAGGGGAGGCTGCATAAATGTTCAGTGTAAACGAGCAGTCGAGCTGATGTGTGATAAAGTGCAGCCTGCTGTAAATACACTTCAGGGCTCCCAGTGCAGCTGGGGATGAAACTTGTAATTTAAAAAAAAAAAAAAAGAGGAGGACAGGGCAAAAAAATGCACTGCAAGCTTTTTCTCACATAATCTGTTACTGGAAAATTGAGAAGCTTGTCCAAGTCCGTGGGAATAAGCTGATGAGCTGATACTTAATAATAAACCATATTGTGTCATGGTGCAGAGTCATCTAGATCCATTCAGGCCACAAACTATATTACTTTATACAGCCCTGGCTGACATACATTTAAAGCCCTCTACACATTAAGGACCCATTAGGCTGACAGATTAAAAGTTATCTTGGAGCTAATGTTTCCATTATGTGTGTCCTGGCAGTGGAACAATCAACACATTGTTCCTCAGATGTCATACTTTGTTTAAAGCAAAGAAGAAAAGGAGGATAGCTCTCCCTCCTTGAATGACATTGACATGATCAGCTTTGATCTGGGCATGTGCTGTCTACAGATCATCTACGGCTGGCTAAAACAAAACCATTAAGGGCAAATCACTTTAAATCATTAATCAGTTCTGTACTGTCCAGGGTAGTTCAGTAATATTATAAGGGCCCACATTTCTGCACTGGGACTTCTTAGCAATCCTTCCACACTTCTGATGATGATTGCAATATGCTGACTTTTTTTCCTATTAAAAACAAAGCAAACAAACAGCCCTCCCCCTCCCACCACTCAGATGTGTGTCTTCACCATTGTTGCTATTTCAAATGACTCTGTGGATGTGACAAGCCTAGAGGTCAGTATGAACATTTTCTTGTTGAATATTTTGGATTTTTAAAAAAGGGTGGAGTGAAATTTAAAAAATAATCAAGCACATACTTGTATTTTTATTTACTGGAGTTACTGAGCACCAGAAACACTGGCTATAAAGATATCAACTTTTCCAGAGGTTAACTTTTACATATGAACTGAGGCTCAAATTTATATAGATTGGATACCTTCAAAGGGAAACAACTATGAATTTACAATATCTGTTTGTACTTTACGTGTCTCATTTTCTCATATGTATTATAAATAGAGTGGATAAAAGATGGAAATGTTTCCAAAGAGCATGCAAGGATCAGATGCAAATCAGGTAAAATTTGTTAAATGCCCCTCACTCTCCATTCCTAGATTGAAGTCACAAAAACTAAAGTTATTTATTAATAGCCGAGTGCTCCAAGCTGGACTACTTCCACTTATTTTAGCTACTAACACAACAGCTGCGCTCCTTCCTCTGTCTCCCCCCTCGCACACAAAAAAAGCACGCACACAACAAAAAACCAAACAAACCTCATGCTGATTTCTCTTTAGTCAATTTAAAGTTGAGGTCATCACCACTAGAGGGCAGCATCCCTTTGTCTATTAAACTGGCTAAAACAGCAAACTAAATATTCCCCTATGACAATTAAACAATACTGTTCCTTAGTTTTGCAGCCAAGTTTATGTTCTATAATGGTCAAATCTTATAGTTATACAATCTGTGCTTTTAACCTTTTACCTGGAAGCCTGATTTCTGGTGGACTAACCTCAGTGAACATCAATTTGGGTATATGGGTGGCTACAAAAAGAAGTCATAGAATCATAGACTATCAGGGAGGAAGGGACCTCAGGAGGTCATCTAGTCCAACCCCCTGCTCAAAGCAGGACCAATCCCTCACTATTTAGTTTCAATATGTTTCATAGAGGGAATAAATATACATACAAATTGAATTGATTGTTGTGAATTATGTTTCTTTTATTTCTACTAATGCAACAACATGATCACTGCATTGATGCAAGTGATACTTCTAATGTATTCAGAATGGTGGGCAAGGAGGTTTGAAAATCTTATCCTTACTGCATATTAAAGTTCAGCTGCTCTGTCAACTCCTCCCATATAATCTTAGAAGACTCTCAGTTGATTTGACTAACATATGCAAAAGTGACATTTCTGTAGGCTGCTCTCCACTTTGGGTTACACTCTACTAATAATACCTCCATTAATCAGCAACAGAATTAAACCATAAAGAATGCTAGAGCTATTAGGGAAACAGAGGATGAATATAATTATATTGTACTTCACAAAGTTTAGGAATGCGCAGATTGCATTAGCAGTAAAAGGAAAAAAAGGAAAGTAAGCTCTTTCAGTAACTGTGATAGGATTAAATAAATGTACCATGATTTATGTGGTAGAAAGTAAACTTTTGGAATAATTGTTCGGAAAGTCTGCAAGCATTCCAGCAAAATTACAAATTCTTATATGAGCAGCAGGGCCCTTCTGGAGAGTTTAGAAGTAAATTTGGCTCATCTCATGAGTAAAATTTGCTTTTTGGATCTCAGATGTTTTCTGTTGGAGGAGTTCACATTTAAAAAAAAAAAAAAAAATCCATCCACAATTCAGTCTGGCTCAACTGGTTTGAAATTTCTCAAGAGAGTCATTTGAGATAAAGACCAAGTTTCTTCCCCAGCTTTAAAAATAAAAAAGCAAGTCTCTCAAAATTAAAGAGCACGGTTAAACAGTGCTGCTGTCATATTATGATACTGTGACTATCAATTAGGGGAATGTTCTTTGTATACGGTTACTCATTCCCTTCCATAAGCCATTCATCAGAAACAAAGGAGACTTTTAACTGATTGCTAATGATAGGATTAATAGGATTCTTCTTAATATAAAGTAACCCTCCTTAAGGGACTGGCGCTGCTAAGTGCTGGGTTCCCTTGACTCCCAGTGGGAGCTGCAAGTGCTTAACACCTTGCAGCAGGCATCCAGATCTCACAGAATCGGGTGTTAAAGGTGCTCCCCACTCTTCCAACCCAGGTGACGTATGGCTCAGCTGAAACCAGAAATACATCCGAGCCATAAAGTTCAGCCCTGGAGCCGAACTTCCTGGAAGTTCTGCAGGCATTCAGTTCACTGGTTTTAGTTGGGGCCTGTCTCTAGCTGAAACAAACCCTGCATTATATAGAATACACACAATGATTTGCTACTGCAAAGGGTTCATAGCCTAATTCTCAAACACTGACTGACTCCAGTAGAGAGTGCCAAAACATTGTCACTGTTTTCTATCTTAAACTCTCTCCCGCTCCCTCAGCCTCCTTTTAAAAACATGCTAATGAGGGAGAGGCTGAAGATTAAATCACAATGGACAGCAGAATGTAGTTTACAAGAGCACTCCGCCTCTATCGAAGCTTGTGCTGAAGACTAAAGATAGGAAGCTAAAGAAACAACTCAAAAGAGGCACAGTAAAACCCCTCTATTAGGGTCAGACTCATTAAAATTTAGTCAAAGCACCAAAGACTTTCTAACAAATATTACGCTTAGTAAACATATTGCACTGGAGCACGGATATTGGTGAGAGCTTTTGGAGTGTGTCAGTTAATCAGTATTCAGCCGCTTTGACAGCTTGAAATATTACTCACTTATTTGGCTGGTTCAAATTTGTCACACTTGACTATGTCATAAGTTAACATGTTCCCATATTAAAAAGGAGCCAACTGGCACATGTGCACATTGGACATAATAAAACACATCTGGCCAAACAATCAAACAACGCTGATCACAGCGTCACTGGCAAACACAAACTAACAGCGACTGTCCAGGACATTACTAAGTTAAACAGGATGCAATAACCTGCTACCCGCTACTTTACCAAATGTCTATTAAATGGTTAATTGAAAGACAGAGCCCCCAAAGCACTCTGTTTCCAAGGTACTCTCCTGCATGGTTAAAGGTGTATACATGTTTTACATGTCCTGGGTCATTTGCTTATAAAGAGGAAGTGCTGAAGGGGGAAGCTGTGCCTCAACCCAGTGAATGTCACTGGAAGGTCATCAGGGCAGTGAAGATTACACATCACAGCCCTTTGTCTAAAAGCGGATGTCACTGTGCCTAAGTACAAGTGGAAAGTACAAAAGAGGTAGAGGGTAGCCACGGATTAGTTAAAACTCTAGATCCTGCCATATCAGTTCACAGTTGTACATAGCAGCAAGGACAAAATTGGTCAGATGCATCCCCATTGCTCAGTTAAACACAGAAGAGTGCAGTACACAATTCTGCTGTGATTAAACCAGAGCAACCTTGGAACAGTCTCTCTCTTGCAGGTGCAAGCACTAGCAGTGGTATCATCGAGGCACATTGACCTCCAAAGCACCTCCCTGCTCCCCATCAGGAGCAATGCACAGCTGCTGTAACTGATACCACAAGGATCTCCACACAGGTCCTTGGGTGCAGAAAGTTTAAGAAATTAAATTTGTGCCCTGAACCTCTGGACTCGTCCTTTCAGAGAAGCCACCTGTAAATAGTTGAACACTATTCAAAGTATTTCAATCTCCAGGACAAAAATGGTTAAACTAGCTTGACAACCTTTGTGGCATTTCTGCTGAGAATATGTGCTGGCCTTTCTAATGAAACATCAAATGTGACTTTTTGTTTGTTGTGGCTGCATGGAAGCCAAATATTGTAGGGGGGGAGATGAAGGAGGAAGGGAAAGCAGACAGTTAAAAGCATAAAGTGTGTGTTGTAATCCCCAAATTGCACCTGGACTGAATGTTTTCAGACCATTTTCTTGACTAAACCAAGACAGTTTTGTATTTTTCTTTCTTCTAGGAGAGGGTTAAGAATAATCCGAAGCCTGGAAAATAGTTGCTGTTGATACTAGTGAGGCCTTCTCTTTAACTAGATCCTCCAGGAAAAAACAAATTAATCAACAGCCAGCTGAAGTGGGTTTAATGATTGCATTCTGCATACAATCAGCTTTTCCCTTTTCAAGGGCCATCAATATGTCAAGGGAAGACATATCTGAAGGATATAGCTCTTAACATCAAGGTTATCTATTCTCCACATGGCTCCCACTCCTTACTGGGCTGATACTTTACACTGCCTGTGTCTAACATTTTCATCAACTCTGCAATCAATCAAGGTAATAATGTTGTGCAAAAAATCAATTAACAACGCAATTAAACTTTCCTTATTATCTCAAAGGGCTGAAATAATACCTAAAGGGAAGATAGACTCACTGAATGCAGACATCCATAACCCAATGTGAAAGTGAATTATGAGGTTAGACAGATGCAGGCATGTACTGGCGCTGTTATTTTCAAAGGGATATAGCTCATCCAGGCAGTGTATCAGTCACCACCAATCCCATATCCTAAAATTCCAAATTACTTTAAGAAATATATGATGTGCAATATCCATTTCATATTCTCTTTTAAAGATAACCCCCCCGAAATCTGAACAGGAGTATTATTCAAAGACAAAATGATCTTTCAGAGAGAACATAAAATATAAAAGCTATAATAACATTTACATCTGTATACCACCCATGTCCGTAAATGCAGGTCATCAATTATACATAATCTGGAATGAGTAAGGAACAGAAGAAGTGGCACAACATTTAAAACCCAAAGGCTTAAATTTGCAAACACCTATATCCGAGGCACCACCAAGGACAGTGAAGGAATAGCCAGTTTACACACCTGTGGTAGCATCAGTAACAACTTAAGTACTACTCATTTAAAATAAGACAGAGTGCCTGTATTATTTAGCAATTACACTCAACTCTCACTGAAACACCGTTCCCGGGAGCTGAGAATTTTAAAGTGCATCAAAAGAAGACAATTAACCCCTTGCTGTTGGAAGGATTTGGGATTTAGCACTAAGCAGTTAAGACTCAGGGGAGACTCAAACACACCAACACAATGGAGTTAATACAGTTAGGAACCTAGATCTTGTGCCAGAGATGTATGGATGAGGATCTGCGAGAGAAAGAGAAAAAATATAAATCTATCATATGAATGATCTCCCAACTTCCACGGAGACACAAAAAACGTTATACAAAGAAAACGACCACAACAGAGCTTGCTGGAATTTTCTGACACCTAGCATTTTCCAGCACATAACCTGAGCTTTTCCCAAAACACACACAAACACACACTCCTCCCAGCCTCTGTTTTGATTTAGTCCAGGCAAAAAGAAAATGAAAATAGAAAAAACATTTAAGGAAGGGGATATTGATATCAGAATGATAAGCTAAGCTCACATCCTGCAAGAAGCTCAGCACCAAACTCTGAGAAACAAAAGCTCTTTCTTCAACACTGCACTTTGGATTCCTTTATTGAGGGTCTCTCTGCATCTGCTAGCAGAGGTGTTCCACAAAGCACTTCTCCCAGCAGGGTTTGCTTAAGCACATAACAGCTGCATTTCAGAAATGGTCTATTTTTACAATTAGCTCATGTAGTGCAAGTCGCTTGTTTCAACCAAGAACATCTTTTTTGCTAGTAATTCTCCCTGTTTTTGTTCTGTGCTAGCCCCCTATGGTGTGGAGTCAGTCACAAGTGAGTTACAGATGCAGGATTAAGTGAATTCAAAACTGTGCAATTTCCACAATTTTTGAAACATTACACACTTTTCCTGCATGGGTTTTGAGCATTAATGTGATGCCAGGATTAGTGAATTCAGCCATTACTATCTTAACCTTAAGGAACATAATTAATATGTTTCCATTTTCAATGACTTCTTTGTGTGTCTATCAACTGGAACCATTCCTGCTGTGTATTTGATTCCAATGACGATGGGGTGTGTTGGATTTTAAATGAGGTGCTAGCTCTTCTGCTCCTTATATGCTCTAGTTTATGTGTTATTCATGACTTGCATTTGGAGACATGGATGATACACAGATGGAAATGTTATTAAAGCTTTTGTATTTTAGTTTCTTTGTGAATGATGTCTTTGTTTTTAGATAATTCTTTTAACCATCACAAATAACTAGCAATACATGACAACATCTTTCGACTTTTTTTCCCCTGTTAAGCTTTTTGATTAAGAGATTTTTCGTTCTCTAATGCTCTCTCTTCCTGAAACTAAAATGCAGGATAAGTTGGCAGACAGGAAAGTTACATCTGCAGGGTAATGTACAAGAAACCCCCTTCTTTGTCATATGCTCATTATACAGATTCAGAACCAAAAGTTGCTTGATTTTTTATTTGCTGTCAGGGATGTAGGTACCAGTTCCCGAAGCCTGTGACTGACAATTTTCAACCTGCTTTCACTTCTTACTATCCTATTCATATTTCTCAGAAATTCAGCATGAACATGGCAGAGGGAAAGTTACCTTGCCAGTTTGCTATCTCTGTTTTAAGTTGCAGTCAAACAATTTTAGATTAACAAGTCAACATTTTCACTTAATTCTTTTCATTATTTAGATAGCTAAATAATATTATAGCCAAATTTGACTTACCATATAGACATATATTCAAGGCTCTAGTAATATGGTGCTATAAAAAACTTAAGACAGGGATATAGATGCATATATGCACACTACACATCAACCGTGCAAAACATTACTCAGCCAACACCTGGGGTAATTTTTTTTGATGGATTGATAAAACATTTTTTTCTATCATTATCGGTCATTAAGGGAAAGGGTAAGAAGGTAGATGTGTGTGTCTGGGCTGGTAAATCTTCATGACAATTGTGTAAGACTATTGTATATAAGTGCATATACACACACACACACACACACGTAACTTCAGATTGATAGAAATGCCAAGCCAAACAATTTATGTTTAATCACTAATAATTTTGTAATGTGAAAACATTTTCTCACACTCATACAGTTACTCTTCCTCAGTGAAGTTTCACCACGTATCAAATTTGAAGCTTTTGAGTCCCCCCTCACCCCCCCCCCCCCCCAAGGCTTAGATTTCTTTCTAACAAAGACAAGGTCCTTTTTTTTTAACCCATTGAGATAACTCAAAAGCCACTAAGCCTATAATATATACATCATCATTCTCTATATAATTTAATTATACATTGGAAAGGAATATTGATATCAGAATTCAGACTTATTTCTGTTTAATAAAACTAACTTGAAATCATTTAGCCAAATAGCAAGGAGACCAGACCAACAAAATAATTGTTATATCTTTTGAAATGAGTTGCATATTGTATGTTGACCGTCTCAACTCTCCAGCATTACATTTTACCATACAGTATAGTATTTTGTTGTTAATGGATATTGAAAATGCAGTGTTCTGTCTGATATAGATGGAGATCCAAACCCACATTACCCTCTCTCCACGCCCAGCTTTCTACCAGAGGCCACCTGTTTCTGACGTAAATTCAATACCGATTCGCTTTGTCAGTTGCTTCACTCCACATTCTACTATCATGCCCCAGCAGAAGGATGCTTTTGGGGCCTATGAATCAATGATAGAAGAGTTACGGGAAATATAAACCATAATTCAACTTAGTTCAGTTGGACACTACAGCTCCATTTTGACATCCTCAGTATGACATCCTCATTCTGAAGCTGATAAGCTACTCACATACATTTCAGCCTGTATCACCATGGAGACTATAAAGTCAACTAAAACCCATGAATTAGGCTGGTTCTGTTATATAAGAGTAAAGCCAAGCTATGTTAATAGCATGCTGGCCCACATCCTGGCATATGATGCAGCTGTTTTGCACTGCACTGTCGGTATATTATACCCGGAGAGTAAGCCATGGGAGGATCACCCCAGCAAACAGTGGCCCATTCCCTACCATTAGTTGTTGGATGTATATCTAGGGGAGAGGGTAAAGTGGGGACCTCCTTATATCATACTTATCCAAGTTGGCCCCTTGAGGATGCTCCTAATTTATGCTGTGCGAATAGATTGGCCCACAGCCATCCCATGAGCAGAGGAGCATGAACACTATCTTTGCACTGACCTCTTTTGTGATCCTTGGCCACAGTAGACAATCTGACCATCATCCTACAGTAATTACTCCTTTTACTTTCTACCTGTAAAATACAAGCAAGTAAGGGCTCGCACAGTCAGGGCCCCAGTAATTTTTAAAAATGGTTTGTCATGTGGATAGTGGAGGAGAGGAACATTTTCAAATGCTTGCTAAGCAATTTCCCTTGCTACTTGGAAGTTGCACCTAACATTTTATAAATACGAGGTATGGCAATATGACCTTACAACATGACTTTGCCAGAGATGGCTTTATTCAGAGGCTCTATTGATGACCACCTAATGGCACCCTATCTAAAGTGGACAAATGGGGTCTCATATCTATGGTAACATTGGGAGAGACATTGCTTATTATAAAATAGTTGTCATAAACAAAATGTAAATATTAAGGGATGTTCTTTTTGGGGGTGGAGTAAGATCCCTGCTGCAATCAAATCCTTTAACTCTCTGGACAAGCTGTGGCTTCATCCCCTCTGAAGAATCAGTTATAGACAATGAGGAAGATTCTGGGAGGTATCATGGGGTTAGAAGAGTGGCAACAAACCCTGCTGTAACACACAAGGAGCCCTGCATTTAACAGCTCATTGCATAATCCCATGCTGCAATCACATAGCTTCCCTTGGGAAAAAAAATTAAGATGTGTGAACACGTTTAATGGAATGGAATATTTTGTAGAGATGGAGAAGCCACAAAAGAGCAATTATTCAACCAAAGAAACTAACAACAACCCAATGGATCCACAAATGCATGGTCAGCACTATCTAGAAGTTCCACATGTTGACTATAGAGCATCAGGGATAAGTTTGGGTAAGAAAAATGACCCGCTAACGGGCCACTCTCGAACACTGGATCACAGAAGAGATGCTAAAAACATTTTCAGTTTTCTCTAATTATTTTTAGCATCAGGTGGTAGGGGGTTGCACAGTGATTTTGCAAGACCTAGTTATGTATATGGGGGACAACAACATTTTTCCTTAAATAAATATGTAAATAAAGGTATATTTGCAACCAGTATTGGTTTTTCACACAGCCTGATATCTTTATAGCGCTAGTGGATCTGGTAGCCTTGAAATTTCTCTCCTTCCCACTCTTTATAGCAATGATGGGTAAGTCCTAGACTTACATGACTCTAAAATTCATTTACTTCAACTGTAATTAATATCTAAGCATTTGCAAAGCTTATATAATGGTATTACTCTGTTCAAAGGGAAAGACATAGGAAATGATGGTTCTAAAAGTTATTGTCCTGTTTCTCTTTGTCTCAGAAGGAAAAAGGGGGGAAAACCCCTCACCAATTATATTTCTTCCAAAACTGATCTCAGGAAAAGAATTTTCAAATAAAATGCTTCCCAGAAAAGAATATTTGGCAGCGTTTGGTGCTTGTTTTCCCTAATAACCATTAAAAGTCTCCCTTAGTAAACCTTTTTACTGTAACATTAGAAGTGGAAGAGTTTACATTTTATTTAATGAATAGTTGCAGAGCATTAAAGCAGCATCTCGTTGGTGGAACAGCTCCTTATCCTCACTTTGTCTCAATTGGTTTTTTTACGTTTCATTTTCAGTGACATGTCAGCCATCTCTCACCAACCTCAAAGGAAAGTTGAATGCGGGGCTTACAAAGTTAAGCTGACATTTGCTCTCTTCCAATAAAAAATATTTAGTCCATTAAACATAAATACCTGTCATTATGATACATGGACTGGGTACAAGCCTCCCGTTTCCCTCTGATGTTTATTACATCCAAACAACTGCAGTGCCTGCATGTTTTCAACTTTAGTGTATTGATTAAACTTTTAAATGGCTGCCATATAACCCAGGGACATCAGGAAGATTAATTTGCGTCAATGTTCATCTGTAATTCATTAGCCATTTATTCTTTACAACCACATGGGCTATCAAGAAAATGCAGGCCATTTTTCACTCTGCTCAGGCTTGGGAACAGATCCTGAAATTTGTGCTGCATACAAATAAGCTCCCCAGGCCCAGCCACTTAAACTGCTCAGCTTTTCAAAAGTTAAAGTTGGGAAAAAGAGGAGAAAAAAAGGAACATAAAAAAGCAGAAATGGACAAAATATACGTCCTCGGGGCATCTGAGATTTAACTGAGTTTGTCCACTGTCTTTTCATCCATGGATTATGGTTTCTTATTTCAGTCAGATTAAAATAACTGAAACTTGTTTCTGAGCATAGGCCATAAATAAAATGAGTGTCCTCCCTCCCCCGCCCCCCGCCAACATCTCCTTAGATGCAGTTAACTCAGAGAAAGCTACAGAGAGTGACGGTGAAGTATAAAAAGCTCATGCCTCAAGGAGGTTGAAACTGAAAATCCAAAGAAAGGCTACGGTTTTAACCGACTCTCACATTTATTGTGGATTCCAGTCCTGCCTTTATTTGGGAAAATGCCCAGCTAAATATCGGTATGTTTCCTTAGGGTAGAGGTAAGCCATCTGGCTCCCTGATTTGCCCTACTGACCCCTTGGCACAGTCTGAAGTGCATATTAAATGAGGGAAAGGAAAAGAGTGCCGCTATAAAACAAACAAGAAATGCACATTAATTTTACATTTACAACATGGAAAGATCAATGAAATGCATCCTGGTTTTCTTCCCCCTTTCTAAATACCTATAAATAAATGGCATCGCTGTACTAGCAAAGCCCATAGTTCTAGGGCATCAGACTCATTGTGCCAAATGATTCTAATCTAGACTCCAAAACTGAAGATGACATATAAGATGATGATAGAGGCAGGTTCTCTGTTGCAGGGCAGGAGCAGGAGCACATCAGTGCACTGCAACAAAAGCTAGAATTCTCCACGTCAGCCTACATGTCATTTGGGGTCCTTGATTTCTATGTGCAAGGAAAGCTTTGTTAGAGCCACCATTCTTCTGCTTTCAATGCAGAAAGGTGCCTTAAAACAGGAAGTGTATCTTTATATTTGTGAGTGGAGAGGGATGAAATGATTTGCTTGTAATATCACTGATCAGGTTGCTTATTCTTGAATATAACATTGGATAAAGAGAACCTCTAAATGGGACTGAATCTGGTGTAATCCTAAATCCTAGCATGAGTGCACAAAAAACAGTACAGTCAGCAATACAGCAGCATCTCTTCAGAAGCTTTATGGGCTAGGAAGGGATTATCAAAAACACAGCCTTGGAGCTCTGAGATACCCAGGGCCACATAAAGCTTGTAGACTTTCTGCAAAGGTTTAGGAAAGGCAAATGTTACTTTGGATTAGAATGACAGCACATCTTGTGAATGGTTCATACTATTTGATGTTGCATCTTAAAATGTGATTAAACGCAGAAAATACACATGGATGTTAAACAGAGCAAACCACACAGAATGATGTAACATTTGCACCGTATCAGCATTGCAAAGTGAAATCAGAACATTCAAGGTTCACTTTACAGAATTTTTACCATCTTCTCTCCCTCCCTCCCCCCGTTTCTAATAAAACCTCCACGGAACCCTGACATTGCAATCTGTTTTCTTAACAAATTCTTTGTTCCCATAATAGACATTTCGTATCAGATCTGAGCTCCACCCTACTGAGCCACAGGTTCAAGGTGTTAATGAACTTGGCCCAACTATGACACCTATGACACCTGTGAATAGCATCCTACTCAGCCAAGCTTCCCTTGCTGTTCCCAAAGCCTTCACTTCCCTCACTTCAGCGAGTCTCCCTTGTCCACAAGCAACCTCAGGACCTCATATGTACCTGACATGTCTTTGGGAAGAAGGCAGTGGCTTGTACCCTCCTTCCACTTCTTTCTGGAGTCTGGAGCCTGGGCCTTTGTCTTTCCTTCGTCTTCAGATATCTATAGTTGGCTGCTTCCTAAGTGGCTGCCAGAAGAGTTCCCAGAAGTCACCTACCACAGGACAGGCTCAACAAAGAAAATAACTGAACATCACTAGCTGTCACCTTCAGCCCCCAACTAAAACCTCTCCAGCGCATCATCAAAGATTTACAACCTAACCTGAAAAAGGATCCCTCACTCTCACAGATCTTAGGAGACAGACCAGTCCTCGATTACAGACAGCCCCCAAACCTGAAGCAAATACTCTCCAGCAACTACATACCACACAACAAAAACACTAACCCAGGAATGTTTCCTTGCAACAAAGCCCGATGGCAACTCTATCCACATATTTGTTCAAGTGACAGCATCATAGGACTTAATCACATTAGCCATGCCATCAGGGGCTCGTTCACCTGCACATCTACCAATGTGATATAGGCCATCATGTGCCACAATGCCCCTCTGCCATGTACATTGGCCAAACCGGACAGTCTCTATGCTAAAGAATAAATGGACACAAATCTGACATCAGGAATCACACATTCAAAAACCAGTAGGAGAACATTTCAACCTCTCTGGCCACTCAGTAAAAGACTTAAGGTTGGCAATTTTGCAACAGAAAAGCTTCAAAAACAGACTAACAAGAAACTGCTGAGCTTGAATTAATATGCAAACTAGATACCATTAACTTGGGTTTGAATAGAGACTGGGAGTGGCTGGGTCATTACACATATAGAATCTATTTCCCTATGTTAAGTATCCTCACACCTTCTTGTCAACTGTCTAAATGGGCTATCTTGATTATCACTACAAAAGTTTTTTTCTCCTGGTGATAATAGCTCATCTTAATTAATTAGCCTTTGTATAGCAACTTTCACCTTCTCTGTATGTATGTATATATATCTTCTTACTGTATGTTCCATTCTATGCATCCGATGAAGTAGACTATAGCCCACGAAAACTTATGCTGTAATAAATTTGTTAGTCTCTAAGGTGCCACAAGTACTCCTGTTCTTTTTGTGGATATAGACTAACACGGTTGCTTCTCTGAAACCTGTCACTTATGGGCAGCAGCATCTCCCAATCTCTGGAGTCTCATCTCCCCACACCAGTAGTAGAAATCACACTCCAGAGGTCATGTCTCTATTGAGCTGGGACAGAGAGAAGCTTACAGTCCTTTGCATAATGCCCTGCCAGCCGCATACCAGGGGTCATCGTGAATCCTTGTTAGAGTGTAAATACAAACAAGAGCTCCTTAGCTACTTCACTAAGGCCTAAGGAGTTCTCTCAGCCCCTGCTGGCAGAGGGAGTGGTTTTCACACTCTTACTGGCTTCTAAGGTGGAGAAATAGGCTGTGTATCCTATAATCCCAGAAGACTCTGTAAAGAATTGTGGTGGCAGGGTCAGACCTGGAGGTCCCTGGGAAAGTGTCACAAAGGGGCACCCAAGCTCTAAGGGGAAGGATTGGAGAACGTTGCATGGAAAATTGAATGGTGGAGGCTCTTCTGTAGGAAGGGACAGCAAGGTGTGGATGAAACAAGCCTGGGTGAATTCCTACTCTTCCCCCCCAGAAGTGTAAAAATAAACCATATGTAGATGCTCTAGGATCCTGCCCATTCCATCACAGATTCCCATACAAGTCTTATTTTCAGGGATTTATAAATTGGCTATGAAAAACCGATCCATGTTGATACTTAGTTGTTAAAACCAAAAAAGCCTAAATACCCATTTGCCTCAGAGCTACAAAGTATACATAGCTGTGTGATTTCCTTTGGTGTCATCAGGACACATGCCACTAAATCCTCTTACTCTGCTTTGAAAATACATTCCTACAGAGCAAGAGTCTCTCTATTCATTTTCCTATAAGCAGAACCGTTATGGATTGAGAACATATGCAGCATCAGTGGGTGGCCACATAAAACCCCCTTGATTCGGGTGGGCAGTTGCCATTGACACCAGTGGATTTCTTGCTGTTTGCCACAAAGTAAATAAATAGCCCTCTTTGTTCCATTAATGTGCTATCAAAACATCTGTCTCTTCTAAATGGCAGCTAGGAATGGGTGCAGCTCTCTCCCTGCCTCCCTCTCTCGTAGCTAAGGGACAGTAGAATCTCTATGGTGGTGGTTCTTTGCACCGTAGCTAATAATTTCTTTGTTTCCCCCTTCTTCAGGGGTCTAATGGTTAGCATGCTGCTGAGTCTGATTGCACAGTGCTCCCTGCTCTACGTGATTGTGGTAGGGAGCTCTCTGGCACTTCCTACATCCAGGCATGATAAGCCATGTGCCAATTATAGGAGCTTTCCTACTTAGGCACAGCAGCGAGCGGTGCTCTGAATGCGCCCAGGTAGAGTACGAGGTGCGACAGTCAGTACAACAGTTGGCCAGCCTGAGTACTGCATGTGAATAGCAGTGTGCCGTCTTGGGGCAGAACCTCAGCTGGTGCAACCTGGCATAGCTCCAATGAAGTCAACAGAGCTAAGGATTTGCCTTTGTATGTATGCATCTGCGTTTGGTATCCTCGGGCATAGCTAGGCACAGTCCGTAGGGGCTTTGCTAAGGAATAATTCCTAGCAATTTACAAGCAAAATTACCTAAGAACAAATGACCAGAGATGTATGAAAATATTCAAAGTGCAAAATGAATGTGCTTTTGTGTTTTATTATATGCTTGAAATTTAGAACAAGTTCACCGAAAGGTTCCCTGTGTCTCATCAAACTTACAAGCAAACCTGAGCTGATTTATGGCTTTCCATTGAATAAAAATATCCTGATTTTGAGTAAAAAATCAGGGGAAATCCAGTGATTTTAGATAAGTTCTGCTTGGAAATTTGGACTTTGTGTCAAACTGAAACTCCAAGTGAATCCTGGGAGGTGAGGTAGTTTTGAAGTCACAGGGATGAAAACAAGAGTCTATTTCCACAAATTCTGATGAGTTCTATGGAGTTCACCATGGAATTCAAGTAATTCTGCTTTGATTTGTGCACCAGGGCACACTGGCAAATGAGCAAAAAATGGCAGTTCAGCATCAACAGTAAATTTCTTGGCTTTTGTCAGTTTAAGTCAGACGTTTAAAACTATTTAAACATATTTTTGTTTGTACTGAATTATTATCTACTGTGACAGTGCACCAACTATGAAACTTCAGCACTGATAATGTTCTCCTAAGAAGTGGCTTGGAAATATTGCATAATTTACCTTATTTTTTTTTAAAAAAAGGTAACCACACTGAAACTATAACTTAAACTAAGAAAAATGAGGGAAATTGCAATACAGTTGTGACTGTTCCACTGACTTTCTATCGTGTCTGGAAGACCCTCAGACACACTGTGAAACTAGTGCCCTAAAACAGAGCCATTATCATAGAATCCTAGAACTGGAAGGGACATCGAGAGATCATCTGTCCTCATCAGTCCCCTGCTTTCCATTATAAGTCCATTATACTTTCAATGGAAGAGTTTCAACACTGTTTCCATTGATAGGAGAGCCTCTGTCTCTCTTTGCTTTGATGTTTTTAGGTTAACAACTTTTGTTAAGATTTTTTAAATTTCTGAACTACTTATATGCCAAGTAAACTATGATACTGCACAGCCAGCATGGTTAGATTATTACTTTGCCACCTGGGATACATGAAAAACCTTAAACCAGCGATTCGAATCCCAGCAAAATGCTTTGCTGTTCATCACAATATAAATATTTGGCATAAATGCTTAGGCTCAGCCTTGCCTTTCCTGTATGGATATTAAAGATCTCATATCACTTTTCATAAGAGCAAGGATTTGTTCTGGCAAAACCTTCCCCTCTTCCTTGTCGTTGCGCAGTGCCATGTTCACGAGTTTTCTGAAATTCTTCACCCCAGATGTGGTACTGTACCCCATCGACCCTTTGCAGAGGAACTATGCTCCAGACACTAAGGGCTCTATTCTCAACTGCGTGAAGTATCCATTAGTTGCATCTGCGGTGGAACTGAGAGGGAAGCGGTCTCAGAGCTACTCTAAACTACATCTGGCTGGCTACAGCAGCCAAGGGATTATTTGCCACTGTGCCCTGGTGATCATACTTCCTTCCTGGAAATGCCCTAGCACACTCCCTATGCTAGGGGCTGGGGAAACAGGAACGAGCTATTCCAGCTCTACGCCACCCAGTGAATCCCTCATGCCTGAGGATTCCCAGATGGGGAGATTAGGTAGCTTTTACCCCCATTTGCACAATGGGTGTTGCTCAGAGAGGCAGAAGCAGAGCTCAGTACTTAGCCTTATGTTTTCATTTTAAACTAATGACATCTTATGGCTGTGCAGAAAACCTTAGAACTCAAACCATCTCTAAACTGATGCAGTAATGTCTTTCTGAGTCTGCAGACATCCCAAAATAATGGGGCAGACATGTAAACCACATCCATTCATCTCAACTCTGAAAACTCAAGATTGCACTTAAATGCCAACATTGGTAGCAGTTTCACTACTGAGCATTTTAAACAAAACAGCCAGACATCCTGCCTTTCCACATTTCCCCAGTGCCAAATGCCCTAGCCACCAATGCTTCCAGCTTTTTTCTATCTACTGATCTAGTTATCTTTCTGGCTCCCATTATCATAGTACCTGAGCACCAGGCAATCATTAATGTATCAACTCTGAGAACCCCACTGGGAGGCAGAGAAATGCTCTTATCCCCATTTCACAGATAGGGAACTGAGACACAGAGAGACTAAGGGACTTGCCCAAAGTTACACAGAAAATCTGTGGTGGAGAAGGGTCTTGAAGGGATCTGAGCTCCAGGCTCCTGTCTTAACCACTAGATCATCCTGCCCCTCTTTGTACAAAAATCTGTGGCCTCTTAAAAATATAGGGACAGTGTAAAATAAATTGAATTTTATATAAGACAGGTGGTCTATTTTAAGATTGTATTATTCATTGACACAGTTAATTCCTTAAACAAGTTGAGTTTTTTCTTTGTTTTAAATGAGACTGCCACAAAATTTCTGGGGCCCTTGCCACAGAATTTAAGACCAGCTCACCACAGAGCCTTATCCTTGTGTCCTCTATCTAGTCGGTGAAGTGCTGTGTGATGAAAGGCACTATACACATGTAAAGTATTATTACTACATTTGCAAAATGAAATTTCTAAGCGGAAAAATTGCAAACTGCGCCAACAACAATAAAGCCATCAAATTGCAATAGGATGCAATAACGGGCTTTCTCCTTTGCTTTGTAGACATGGATTAAATTGTTTCAGCACTAGCCACCCAATCCAACTTAACTAACAAAGGGCGGGGGGTGGGGGAAGAAATGAGAAACATTTGCTTAAAAAGCTCATAACTGTCAATGTGTTCAGAACACCAGCATGTCCTGCTACACCTAATACCTTTGTCAAGGTGGCCTAGTCTGGAACTACTCTTTCACATTCCCTGCAGACCTCAATTGCAGAGTTTCCCCACAGACCCACACTGTATTTGCCAGCCCTGGATCTCTGCTTGGGGTCTGAGTTTGAGACAATCCAGATCCCTACACACACACACACACACCCCCCCCCCGGCCTAGTATCACTCATCACGGCTTAAGCCTGTCTGGTTTGCACTGGCAGTGACCTGGATGTTGCACACGCTACAATGCAATAAGAGAACAACTCACTAGCAATGGGACTATTTGTACAATGTTGGCTTTTCATAAAGATGTGCTTAACCTTCTTCCAACAAAATTATTGTTATAATATTTTTTCCATGCAATGTTTCTACAAATCAGCATTAAATTATAGCATATAAGGAGTGCATTTGGTCTTATTTCCTGGTACGAAATGTCCCCTTTGCACAAAGGTTTTAAAAGATTAAGTTCACTATTCTACAAAATCTTTTAATAAATCACTGTCTCAATTCCTAACACTTTTTTCTATTAACACATACAGTTGTATCCGCCTCTTTCCCACTTAGTCCCTCTGTGTTTAAGTAACATCAGGATTGTGCCTCAGCATGACAGGGGTGAGATATTCAAAATATGGACTGTCAGTCTAGCCCTTAACTTGTACAATAGTACCTATGTTTTGCATTCTACAGGAGACTTCAAAATTACTAAGAACAATACTGGGAGTGGACAGTACAGCTGTCATTCATCCTCATTTTCCTGGGTCAGACCAATTGCTGCCTTGGCTGTCCTGTGTCCTGATATTTAAAGTGTTCAAAAATACTTTTGCTACTTAAGTAGCAGTATCAAATCATGATTAAAAATGTGTTTGCTACACAATTTGACAATACTGTCACAATGTTGTCACACTGCAGTGCGACATGATAGCATGGTATTGTGAAGCAGTGGTGTGTATATTTTAATGGTATGATATTCTAATTCACTGTGACCCGCTAAACTAATTACATATTATATGTAACCAGTGAACCAAAATTTTAAGGTCCTATGCCAAAATTTGCAAAAACAGGAGACTAAAGTTAGATTTATAGGCTGAGATTTTCAAATGAGCTTAAAAGGAGTTTAGGATAACACTTTCAAAAGTCTCCAAGCAATATAGGAGGCTAAGTCTCATTTTCAAAAGTGACTTATGCATTTAAGAACCTAAAACCCATTGACGGTCAATGAGATTTAGGCTCCTAAGTCACCTGTGAAAACAGAACTCAGGTACTTTTGAAAATTTACACTTAGGACCAGATTTTTAAAGGTATTTAGGCATTGCAGCACTCAGTGTCACAACGCCTAACTCATTTAGGAGACTAAAAATCTGGGCCTCGGTGTGTAACTCTAAGCTCCTCTCAAAATCCCAGCCCTAATTCCTGATACAGATTCCTAACAAAAATGGACTGATTTTACCAAGTGCTGAGCACTTACCTGCTCCCATTGACTATAATGGGGGCTGCCTGGGGTTCAGTACAGCTGACTGACAGAAAATGCCCTTTCTGCAAAATTTCACTTTCTGCCTCCTGGGAAAAAATGAAATTAGCCAGAGCCTTCCAGGCTGGCAGCCAGGGAGATGAAAATTTCCATTTCAGTTCTCCCAAAACAGAATGTTTCTGAAAATCCCTACCCATCAACAATTCCACATTTTTGTCTTTTCATCCAGATTTCGGATGAACATTTATTTTAAAAAATGAATGGGATGGGATTTCCATTTTGCAGCCAGCTCTAGCACTCAGCACTTGAAAAAGAAACCACTTCTTTAAGGAGCCTAAATCAGAATTTAGGGCTGTTATTTTCAAAAGCATTCAACCCTGCAACTGGGGCGGGATATTCAAAAGAGCTCAGCTCCCATGTAGACACCTAAACAAAAGGGCCAGATTCCCAAAGGTGCTGAACATCCAGCAGCTTTATTCTCCATCCAGCACTTTATTCTCAGGGGTGCTACTGGTCACCGAACACTTTTGAAGATCTAACCTCAGAAGCTTAACTTTAGGCTCATGTTTTTGAAAAATTTGGCCTTACATTGTTACAGACATCATAAATATAATAAAACAAGGAATATTTTGTCCCTACTGAAGTCTATCATGTCAAAGCATAGCTAGGATTTCTTTTCCTTAGGTGATAGTATAGGTTTCATATTCTACAAGTTTTTAGTAATATTTTAAATATATAGGCATACTATATAAAATAACAGCTTTTCAATACAGATTCACAGAACACAAAAAGATGTTATGATGCACTACACCCTCTGAAAGAAGATTTAAAATGGCAAGATTTGTATTTTAGAGATTTGTGATAAAAAAAAGTACTGAAAAGAAATGACTGAAGGGGTGTAATACCATTTTTCCAATTTAAACATCTGATTTTATTTATTTTATAAGCACAGGGGACTAACCTATGTTCTATCATAACATCTTGCAAAATATAATTCTCAACATGAGCCAAAAAGAGCATCCAAGACAACAAAATTTCCCTATCTTTCTACATTGCTAGAGGCTGAAGATACCAATGTCTAATAAGATAGAATTTGGTAAAATAAATTTTCCCTTTGTATTCAAAAGTTTAAGCCCACTGCAATATGTTAAACTAGAGAGTTACTTCCCCCAAACAATAGGGACTATGTTGAGCTAAACTATCTAGGAGGACTAATTGGGAATGGGACATGGCACCTTTTATTTTTTGCCCAACAGTTCAAATCCCATTCAAGTTAGTGGTGACTAAGAATTATCACAGTACCACCAAATGATGTTACACTGGCTTATGGAACACGATTTAGTTATTTTGATTCAGTTCCTGAGGAATAATGGAGCTCATCACAAAGATACTATCATAACTCGCAGTAAATGACATCATCTGGTAGATTCAGCAAGGAGTAACTGAGCATGGCATCTCAGCCACAGAACTGGGTCTTCCAGATCAGAGTTGAGGCTTGGAGATGTCACTGCTAATGCATATGTTGTACCTGTTTTGCAGGTAAACCTCATTTCTCTAAACCTGTCATATCCAACCACTTTCACGGATTCTGTATTCATTAAAAAAAACCTGTGTGTACATATAACTTTTGGAGTGCTAGCTGCTTGAACCTCATGAAGAATTTAACATTCTGGTTTTTTATCAAGTAGTGAAGAAGTCCTTCTGTCACTGAGAAGTTAAATGATAGAATAAGGTGCCAGAAATGCTTCTTCATCACCTCTCCAGAGTTAAACAGCAAACTGTACCCAGAGGTAATGTTCCTTTCCTCCCTGAAAAGTCCTGTCATACTGTATGTGAGTAATGATTGCTAGTTGTGTCCATGTGTCACTTTTCTTACTCAAGTATCTTTTTTCCTAGTTTGTGGACTGCAAACTGAATCTGAGGTTAAAAACCACACAAACCCACATTACTTGTCAACTTTTCTGATAACCATGGTCTATTTTGTTGTAAGGTCTACTCCATAATATTCTTAAATCATGCTCTCATGGGATGCTGCTAGCTATGTAACACTGCTTACAGACCCTGGGCTTTGTTTAGTGCTGGAAATTTGTCTTACTCTTCTTCTTCTTTTTAAGCTAAGGTACAAAAAACAGTCTCCACTTAGGTTGAGCCATAAATTTTAGGATGCTGACAAGCTATATACATCAACCAAGCAATAAAGGGTCAGATAGCATTCAGCTTCCATGAAACTAACTCTTCATTTTTAAAGAATATTTGGAAGGAGGGAGATGGAGCAATTTTACTTCTCTACTAAGTTTGCTTAAAAATTTCAGCTGGGCTTTACCACAGTTTTGTTGTTAGGTGAAGGGCACCTTACTGAGGGGCTCCCATGACAAATATGAATTTCCTTTAGATATGGGTAGAAATTCTTCATCTGACTAAGGAGAACCAATGTGTATAAAGAACCCACCTGCAAGCTTAGCCCTAACCCAACCTAGTTTTTTTCTTTATTTTGGAGGATGAAACTAATGTAAACACTAACTTTTGCAACCATGTATTTTTCTATCTTTTGCTCCTCCGAACTTCCAGGTGCCGCTTCAACTGTGCAACCAATTGCAATAGGAAGCAATACCAATATTCTTGCAAAAAAGCCTATTCCAGCCCAACCTCACACACACGGAAAGATTGGCTAGTTTGGCTATGGTTTAGATAAGCTTCCAACCTTCTTAGTCTAATGTAACCAACCCTCTGAATCTTTTAAGGTCTACCCATCACTACTCATAATCCAGAGTCCTTCAGGGGCATGAAGAAGCAAGACAAAGGAAAAAAATAAACTGAAATAAACTGTATAAAAGAGAAGGTGCAGTAGTAATGGTGCAGTAGTAATGACTTAAAGCATCATAAATGCATCTTAAAAACTGAAACATTGTAGGCACAATAGTTCCTGTGGCATCTGTGACACAACAGCATTTTGGAAGTGGGTGGGGGAAAGGAGAAGGCAAGAAAAGCAGTTCTTTGAATCTGCATTCTTAACTAATTTGTTTCAAATTCTGCTGGTCTTACATGTGAGAAATGACATTAAGGGGCAAAGGGTGACGGTGCAGAGATAAAGCAACAAAAAGGTATTCAAAATACTTGCCAAGAAAAAAAAGCACTCATCTGATAAAAATTTACACAGGAAGGATGCCAAAAACCAGGAGAGAGAGAAAGATTTGATGAGGTGATTGCTGCTGCAGTTGTCAGGCCTGTCAGTAGTCAGGGGAACGCCAGATTTTAACTCAAAAATAGTGTCAGCTTAAGAGTTGCCTCTATTTCCCCACATGTTTCTAATTAAGATGACATTAGGAGCTTACTTTTGGCAACTATAAATAAAACTGTTTGGGGGTTAGCTTAAAAGATTAGTTACTAGGTTTTCTAAATTAAAAATAGACGAAAGAGAAAAAGAAAACCTGCCACAAAGACCAAATGAACCTCCCGACAATTTGTGTGAGCTGCCACAAACTGGCAATAATCTCAAGATTGTTTTGAATTTGAATAATGGAACTTGTTCTTTTTTTTTTTTTTTTTCCTAAAAAGAGACACTCATTAAGGCGAATTTGACAACTTTAGTGGAGCCATTTTTCCGCTTTACCTGAGGCAACTTTTATGAGATGCTCTTCAGATTAACTACAGTACTTTAAGAACTGTGAAAATGAACCTCATCTTCCCACTCTAAAAAAAACCTGGGTTGGAAAGAAACCTAAACACACTTGGTATTCACAGTCTTTGGAATCCCAACTATTATTTGTATTTTCAGCACTTTCCTAAGGTTTTAAAGCACCCTGCATCTCCATCCTTGCTTTGAAGGAATTTTCAATATGTATCTTACATGTGTCTGAATGATATTTATGTGCATTTATGAACTATTGGCTCAACAAGTGACAGAAAGAGAGATAAAAGAAAAATAAATAGCTGTAATGTACTTTATAGTGGTAACGGAGCTTGAGATTAACATTAGGACTAGTCTATGGGACCAGAAAGAAGCAACCTGAAAGGGTGCTTCAACTCTTTACAGGCAGCTGGTACAAGAGGCATTTCCAGGGCTAACAAGAATGATGTGCCTTAGGATTATTGAAGTCACTGGGAGCTATAAATTACAGAATTATAATATATGCACAGTAAATCTTTTCTATGTGAGAACTGAAAAGTCATCGTCGCATTATCTAAGCCTCTTTACATTCAGCAGCCAGCCAGTATTATGGTTAATTACTGTATCTAGTGAAGCAACACACATCCACTACTCCACCCCCAGCCTGTTTGACTTTTAGTCAAAATGCAACAGGCTCATTCTGAAAAGGCAAATAAAATCTTACACCATGACAGAAAAAAAAAAGATGACTGTGGTCACAGAGTGATCTTCACACAGGGTGAAATCTATTTCTGCACACAGTGCTGTGGCTCTGTGCAGGAGAATTGTGGGTGGATTGGGACCCCTTCCTGAAGATGCAGTTTTGGCTTAGAATTGGAGAAGCAGCTGCGACACCTTGATACTACTTGCATGGGGTGCTGGGGTGAGTGGATTCATGTAGGCACTTCACTCTACTCTTCAGAATGATTTTTTTTATGGAAGATTTCACAACAATCCAGGTGGTTTGCAATCTGAAACCTAGATTGCTCTTTCAGGCCTGGGCCTGTGGAAGGGGCAGTGTGTATATGCACCACTTCAAGGGGAGCCCCTTTATTCCCTGCTCACCCATTGCTCCTGGGAGAAATATTCTCCTTCTAGCTCTTAGCGGTAGCAGAATACTTCCCTGCTGGTATACTGGGGAAAGGAGGGAGTCAAGTCTCTGCCCATAACCTGCACATCTGTGTGTGCAAGGGGGGGAGAGCGTACACAGTGTGTAGATCTGTAGAGTTCAATGAAAGGCATAATGCAAAGATGCAACTGTACAATCTTAAAATCTTTTCAGAAGAAATGGGGCTCAGACAAAGTCTGGATCTGGACTCCACTCATGATCAGGAGGTGGTGTTATCCAGGTGTTCGGCTCGTCCCATTACAGAGGCAACTCCAGCCACGAAATTCTGCTTTGTGTTCAGGTTTGAACTTTATGATGATAAAATGAAACAACACACTTAGGAAACAAGGAAACAGGCAAAGAGAAAGAAAGAAAGAAAGAAAGAAAGAAAGAAAGAAAGAAAGAAAGAAAGAAAGAAAGAAAGAAAGAAAGAAAGAAAGAACAAGGTACAGGGCACCCACCAAGATACAGATAAGTGCCTAAGATAGAAGCAGATCATCCACCATTCTTCCTTAGTCAGAACATCCTTGAAACTTACACTGTAGTTTAGTTGCTGGATCTCTCAATACTGTGAGGACTATGCAATGCATCTCACTATCTCAGTTATGGCTTTGCCACAAGCCATCAGGAAGATAAATAAAAACTAACTAATAAAATGAAACAAACAAACAAACCCAGAGTAGAAATAATGGACAAAAAAGTAACACAATACATTACAATGTAACCAGGATGGGAAGGGGGCATATCAAAAATACCTTATAAAGTCAATCTGTCTACTTCATTTGGTACATAAAGCCTTTGCATATGACATTATGTGGGTCGTGTGACACAAGATTTATGTCACGTCCTGTTTATGCAGTCCCAGTAGAATCATATAATTTTATTCTCCTAGGAAAACATGGCATTTTCCCCCCCTAAAAGCCTGGCCTAAATATTGAATCACTCCCACCTCTAGAAATCTGGTGTACATCTTATATCCATGGAGGGAGACGAGAGAAAGACACTTGCTCATTAGCTAGCATAATAACTGAAGCATGCGCTTTCCCCTCGTTATAAAGGGGAAGTCGCGCCTTCGTATTTTTGTTGGGAGAAACCGAATGCTCTAGTTTTTCAGCACTGAGTACTTGTACCCTCGCTAAACTCCAGATATCCAGCCAACTCTCAAAGTGCTGCTACCACTACCGTTGTGCTCCACCCCACTCAACTTTTGTCACTGGCGAAATCCCCAGGCCAGTCTCTAAAAAAGGTTAGTGATGAAATATTAGAGGCCTTACAGAATGAGAGACAACCTTTGCCAATGTGGAGCTTTCCATGCGTGAATGGAACTCTGCACATTCAGCAAAACTTTTCAAGCCTGTATGGCTTTGGTAGAGGTATTATCCTAGTATTGCTTTTCTGAATTAAAGTAACTATCTTTAATCCTAATTTCAGATCATTGTACAGCATGGGATTTTGGGCTTGTACTATTTGTTGTATAGTAAATTGCATGCCTGTTAGCAGAAAAAATGAGAAAGATGAATTCTTAAACTTGGATTTTTAAGGCCAAAACAGAATAATCCTTTTGCTTCTATATGTTTAATCCATCCTGTATAATGATGAAGAGAAAAACAACTTGAAGGGAAGACTAAAAAAGAATGAAAGAAAGATGACTAACATCATGAGGATTACTTATGGTCACTGTAACAGCTATTCTTAGAAATCATGGCTTATAATTCAACAAGTCAATCGAGAACATTTCTTAGGTTAGGAATATGTATTTAAATCTTACCAAAAATGATTTTTTTTATGATTTAGCTGGATGTTGCTATAACTAAAACCAGATAACGATTAGAATTTGAAAGAAAACATTTAGCATTGCCCAAATTAGAATGATTATTTACAACTCTGAAAGCATAGTAAACAGGGAATGAGTTCAGTTACTAGCCATCAGAATGTACTATTAGGTTAGACCAAAAATACATGGAGAAAAATTGCTCTTTTGAGTAGGTATTAAAGCACATATGAGATGCAGTATCAGTTATCATGTACTGCTTGCAGACCTCCACAATACCTTAGCTCAAAGGAAAGTCAGAATGTCAATCTGATGTTTCAGCACCAATTTTACTTTTGTGACTTATGCAGTTGTTACTTTAATATGGGTTTTTGTGGTTTGATAAATGTTACAAACATTAAACAGTCTCTTTTCCATTTTTTTATAAAGGAAAATATATTTCTATTGAAGGTTTTGAAGTATAAGAAAACCAGCTTTATCCCAAAAGGAACTTAAAAGCAGCACCATACAACAAAGAGCAAAGAAAGAAGGAACACTAACCAAGGCAGAAACCTGTTTTCTCTTCATACTGAGTATTTATCCTGAGGATCTTGAGAGATGGATAGGGATTTGGGGTGGGGGTAGAGTGGAATGGGAAGGAGTAGCAGTGGAAGGAGGGTGCTGAATGCATAGGAAGAAAGCCAGCCTTCTTATTTTATGCATCATCATCAGGAAGGAGAATTTTGGTGTCCATTTATTTCTTTGTGTGGAGGTGGTGCCTAGAGGCCTCAACCCAGTGTACATACAGGCAGCAAGAGACAGTCCCTGCCTAAAAGAGCTTAAAGATTGAACAAACAAGACAGAAAAAAGATGAACAAAAGTAACTTTATCCCTATTTTCCAGATGGAAAAATACAGCATACAGTGACTTGCCCAAGGTCACACATGAAAAGCTTGTCTAGAGAACAAGCTGAGGTGCTAATCTCTAAGCAAAATCATCTATATAACTAGCTCTATGAAAGACTTAGGCTTCTGTAGATGAACAGTTAGTGCATGGCAAGCTGGTGTGTTAATGTATCCTGCACTAGCTTGTTATGCACTAACTGTCCATGTGGACACTGCTGCCATTCACTAAAAGTGCCCTAGTGTGCTTTGATCTATTCTATTTTGAAATGGGAGCAGCTAAGTGTTCATCTAGAGGGGCCTAAGTCTGTCATAATGACAGATGTATCATAGAGCCAGACCCGCATTTATATGGACAATTTTGCTTAAAGGTTAGGATGAAAAGAGTTGGCACATTGAAACTCTACGTAACGTTAGCATTCCAAAGATGGGCTGGAATGCTTCTAATTTGTGGGAGGTCAGAAAATTATTAGAAAGGGAATCTGCTGTTGAGAGTTGCACAGTTAAATTCTTCTGTCACTTGTTTGTGAGATAATTTTTTTTAACTCCTAGAAATTAATGTATATTCTGTAAGGATTTGGGGATACTAAGGAAATGTTCATTTGGAGCTTTTCCTTACCTACTTTCTTTTGTCCACTGCCAACGAATGCCTCATGACAACATCCGGGTCTTTGTCTATACATGAGAACAAAGGTCTTCCAAACTTCAATAGCCTGTCTCCTGTGGACTCCTGCTGATCCTGTCATGTAGAATATTAGTGCTGGTAGGAATGTGTCATCGTCTTCTTGCAAATATTTAGCCCCATTGTTTATGCATCCAATATGCACATCTTGGATGCCGTGATGGGGTGTCCACCCCACACAAAACTGGAAGGGGTTAAGGTGGCCAGGTAGGCCCAATTAACTGCCCAGTTTGCACCTGGAGGAGGTGCCGTCCGGTGCTGAGTTGAGCCCCCCCCACCCCCACCCCCCCGTCACAAATTGGTGGAGAACACAGCCTGATACAAGGGGAGGGTATAAGGACTGTGCATGATGGTCACTCCCTGATCTAAAAGGGGAGTGTAAGAGACTATGGCAGACTGTAAAGGACTGTATAAGGCGGTCACTCTGACACAAGGGGAGTATGGAAAGTCATAGCAGGGAAAAAAAGGGAAAGAGCCAATGGACCCACAGTATGCAAAAGCTTTCTTTGCAGATGGCACTTACATCCTCCCAGGCTGGACTCCAGAGCTCTCGGCCCTGCAGAAGGGCACTGACAAACAGCAGGGACAGATCCAGGCCGTGCTGAGACTGGTGCTGGAACGCTGGCAGAAACAATGGGAGGCACACTTGTACCTGTACCTAAAATTATTTGACACAGCTGATCCAACAGTAGCTGTATTTATTCAAGATCATGCGGGAAGAAATTAGCAGAGGCCACAGAAAGCTAGATTGGAAAGTGTATGAGGGCTAGGAGGCTGGAGGCCTTGCCAAAGGACTGTTATGCCCATGGGTGAAGAGCACATCTTAAAAGACAGTGCCCTTATATGAACTGCAGGGTAAAGGCCAGCCCAGGAGAGGTGACTAGACAAGAGAAGGCTGAAGCACGGCCTCCTGAAAAGGCAAGGACAAGGGTTTGTTTTAGGTGCTTGGAGGTCTGTCATATAACAAGGCACTGCCCTCTTGAGAAAGGGCAAAATAGAAAAGTTGAAGACATGGACTCCAGTGAGATAGAAAAAAGGGGGTTAAGAAGATAAAATAGTTGGGATGGAGAAGGCCCATACAGAAACGGGAACTCAGACCCTGAGGGAAAGGGAGATGGGGGATTCTGTGGAACACGTAAAGACACTGCAGGAGAAATTATCAGTGACTGCGCAGGCCTTATGAGAAGCTACAGAGGGCTTAGAATTGCAGCAAAATAAGTACCAGGACACCAAGAAGGAGAGAGGAAGATTGCTGCTCATGGAGGGGGACCTGGAGCAAGAGAGGAATGACCTGGAGGCCCTATTATGGCAGATGCAGGTCAGGAGACACCCATACCTCTGAGGGATGTAATCTTGGGAGCGAGGTATGTGATGGGGTGTCCACCCCACACAATACTGAAAGGGGTTAAGGCAGTCAGGTAGGTCCAGTAACTGCCCAGGCTGCACCTGAAGGAGGTGCCACCCAGCAGTGAGTAGAACCCTGCCCCCATCACAGATGCTTAAGGAGGGGGAAAATATTTCAGAAAGGAAAGGGTTGGCCTTTAACTAACCTGTCACCACTCCGGTAGATATACCGTTTCCTGAGATACAATGTAAACTGATTTCGCTTTTCTCACAACAGCATTTTATTTATTGTTAAATGTTCATTTAATTTTCCCTTTATGCACTGTACCCTATTTAACCCCAGTCCAGTGATACTTTAAGACAGGACATGTAATCCCAAGGTTTGTTATTTTAGACCCTCCTGTTTTGTTAGACACCTTTTCCTGGGAGTTTTCCTACTTTTAGAGAACTTTTACATTCTGATTTTGGAGTGGGCTTCTCAGTGATCTCACCAAACAGCTCAAAGCTAACAGAAAGGTAAATGCAGAAGAGTGCAGTTTTCAACTGGTTGAATTTCTGGTAATATGTTTTATGAATCTCATTCCATAGAAGGTATTTGTCAAGGTGCCTATAACATCATCAGAATATTAGAATGGTAATATGCTCTTTCAGTACCACCAAAGTGTAATTTTTTTTCTGTCCAAAGAGTATTTCTTTCAATCGTAGTATGCCTTAAACTAAGCGCGTTTTCTGTCAGGGGCACTATCTTTAATATGATTAAAAACTAGGAAAGACAATTACATTGTCTAATTACCACACTCCCTCCTGAATCATCCATCACATGGGAAATTTTGTACCAATGTGGTTAAACTTTATCTTTCCTTACAGGCAAAATTTTCACCACTTTATTTCATGGTGCCTCAGATGTAGTTGGGACAAAGTAACAAGACCTAGTTTGGTTTAAAAAACACAATGGTTTAAAAACGTAAAACTATCCTGAAAGGGATCAGCAATTATTAATGAAGAGTAATCTTCTAAAGTAGCCATAGAATGATTTAAAAGGCATTTGTTCCTGAATGTTCTTTTCCTCTCTCTCAAACAAAACAGATGAAGGAGGAAATTAAATTCTTGAAGAAATAAATTTTGACTGAAGTGAGAAATCACACTAAGAAGCTAATTTAAGAGAGATGAAATTAATTTTGGTGACATTTATTCTATTTAGCAAAAATGGCGACAAAACATATAGTAGCTCTGTTACCATGAGATAAGAGGCTAGTAATTTAAGGCTGGGCATAGCTACAGTCTACAACGATTTAATCCTTCTGGTACAACATCCCTTGTGACCTATCATTAAAGGTTTAGAGTAAAACTGACAATTATTATTAGCTGGTAATTGGATTTTGGAGATTCAGTATAAAGTTAGGATAATTTAAATTGACTGTTGACATTGGAAAGATTATGTAAATGTTCTGAATCAGCTGTATTTATCAATTTACTTAGCTGGATAAAAAAAACTAACATATCGCTATTGTCTACAACAAAATGCAAAAAGTGCAAGATTACAGAAATATTCTCTGTACGTTCAATAAAAAAAACCAACAAATGTTATCCTTGAAGAAGGAGAAATAGACTATCTGGACTATAACAAAATACCTCTGTTGCAACATGCATAAAGCACACTTTTTAAAATATACACTTTTATATCAGTCCTAAGACCAGAAACTACTGAATGTGTGTCAGAAACTCATGGCCAAGGGCAAAATAAAATTGACATGGTATATTTTATTATATGGATTTTTAGTTATAAAAGCTGAATTTCAGAAACCAAAAGAGGAATTGAAAACCAAGCAGTCAGTACAAATTTATAGGGCATTCCTTTGTGCCACAACTGCTTTCCACATGGTTTAAACTTTCTGGTTTCTATAACAGTGATGTACACGCACATATAATAGTCTTGTGTGTAACTTTGAACACTAGACAAATCTGGCTTATTTGGAAAAACACATTTTTGTCAGTTCAGTTCAAAACACATTTACATGCCATATGCCAGTGCACAGTCTCTCAGGCAAAGGTGTAAAGGAATTCACAAATGTTTTATCATCTTATAATCTTTGTTAACTGTTCTCTTAAAGGGACAGTTTGGTTTCACTTTAATAATCCATTTGTTACAGCCTTACGTTTAAATCATAATTCCCACCTTTGACACTTCAAATTTCCCCCCTTTTTATTTCAGTCTTTTCTCACTGTTTCTTTCTGATACTAACATCAGTGCCCTTTTCCTCCTACATGGAAGTTACAACAGACCAAGTCTCTGGGGGCCATAAATCATACCTGTCCTCCAAATAACAAGTACATTGTCTAAAAAATGCACTCTGCATAAAATTGTCAAAACCTGGGATCCAAGATGTACTTCTGAACAGAGGAAAATGCATGTCAAACGCATGAACTCACTCGACAAAAAAAGACCAATTTCTTTCACAGGTTTTTTTTTTAAATCTTTTCCGTTGTTTTTATTAAACAGTGTTGGTAGAATGGTCTGTAATGGTCACCATTAAGAAGTCAGCATTCACCTATAGTTTTCAGAGAAATGGTATCTAAGACATAATAAAGTTACTTCTTATTCCAACCATGGAAGAAACTATGCTTTCTCAGATACCACTTCGAGCTAAGTGTTCTCAAATGTTGATTTTTTAATGCGGACTATTTCAGGACATTTATTTTGCTAAAGTGTCCAGCTCTCTATTATTCTGATGTTCTCAGTCTGTTCTTTGACCAGCTATTCATTAACAAACAATCCAGTGTAATATTTTCTCTATTCACTGTTAGTGCAGAGGATATAATATTTAATCCAACATTTTAAAAAATGGCTGCTTAAAATTCTTATTTTGACATCGAGCAGCTTTCATTGACCATACATGATTGGGAGATGCTGGGCATAGCACTTTTGAAAATCGTTTGGATGCCTAAATAAACATTGATGTTAAGAGCTATTGGAGGGAGCCGTTTGCAGTGCACAAGTTCTGTTGGTCCTACAAAACCCAGCAACTATGCCATGTGTTCTTGAGCACCATTTAGTTGCTAGATCTGTGCAGACAAGGGAAATTTCATTTTGAGAAGAATTTCAAGATTTTGAAATTTGTCTTTGTTCCAATTAGGAATGAATACCATATATTTTGGCATTCTCTGCAAAAGGAAAATTCTGAAAATAAAATCCTTTGCCATTTTTCATCTTGATTTCACTTTTTATTATTTTTATATTGCATTATAATATATTAAAACACAAAAAGATTCACATTGAAAAGTATTTTCAAAATAGAAAATCAAAACTTGATTTTTGACAATGACAAAAAAAGTCTCATTTTGTCCAAAACAAAATTTCAGTGAAATTGATATGATTTCATGAAGTGTGTCCACTTCAGCAGAATGGCAGTCTCTGACAGCAAATGGTTTCACTGAAGTTTTTGCATCCAGCTCTACTATTTGCATATATATAGATACAGAGCTCTCCTATAACAGGAGATGAACTTTAAGCCATCCATTTTTGAAAATGTTGATATGTTTTCTGGCCTTGTTAGGTGCTAATAGAGATTATGGGCCAGATCCTCAACTGATGTAAATAAGCATAGTAAGTAAATTGGTGTAAGCAAGCATAGATTCATTGACTTCAACTGACCTATGCCAGTTTACACATGTTGTAAATCCAGCTGTATATCTTTAAAGAGTTATAAAGCATTAGAGAATTGTGCCACTATGTGGATGATCTCAGTTCAGATTCTCGTCTCATCCTTTTACCATACAGCATGGCAAGAGGAGCAGTGCATCCATGAGGTGATGCCATGCAGCATAGTTGCAGGATGCAATGTCCTGTCCTTTAAAGAAAGGGAGGACATTGCATCTTGCAACTATGCTGCACATCACCCAACGTGTGTGTGAAATAAGCTATATGTGGCTCTGTCCCTGTACTGGACTGCAGGAGATCCAGGGCCTGTTCCCAGGTCTGTCACAGATTCTGCAAGACCTTGTGTAAACCACTTCATCTCTATGAGAGAGGTTTTCAAAGGCACAAAGGGAGTTTTCAATGGGAGTTGGATGCCCAACTCCTCTTTGCACCTTTGAAAATATCCCTCATCTGTGCCTCACCTCTCACACCTACAAAATAAGGATATTGCTCCTTCCTATCTTGCCTATTTAGGCTGTAAGTTCTCTGAGCCAGTGTCTGTCTCTTACTACATATATGTACAGCACCTAGCACAAGGGGACCCTGAGCTCGGTTGGCTATAGTATCACAATTAATAATGATACTGAGGGAGGTGGATATGGCACTCGCCAAAGATAGGGCAAGAAATCCTAACCTGTTGCCTATCCATTGCGAGAGGAGAGAATTAAAAAGGTAATTAAGTGAAAACAGGACAGTTAAGCTACGTACCCTCTGGTTAGGCCTAAAATCCTGTTTCTTGATTAGGTAGAGCAAGCCTAGAAGGGGCCCCATTTGGAGGGTCAAGTCACAGGAGGAAGTCATATGAATTGTATGAAATGTTTATATAACACATCCATGTTATGGATATCCCTTGTGGCCTCACAGTCTCAGCATGCATGATATTAAAGCGCATTGCCAAGAAAAAGATCGTGATGACAGCAGTAAAAGGGCTGAAGGGTCATACATTCCCTCACTTAAATAAGGCAGAGATACTCAGACAAACAGTGCCAAGCTGTTTCAAAATTAAGAGGAAATTGTGAGTCAACAGTTAAAGTGTTCTTCCTCAGTAAATACAATTAGTGTCACTCTGATTTTAAAAGTGAGCATTCACACTGAGACCTGTGAGACTGTCTGAAATGCAAGATCTGAGCTTTCTCTTGATATTTTTCCATGAATAAAGCTAAACTAGAGCTAGCTCAAAACCAAGTGAAAAATAAGTGTCAGCCATTTACCTATGTCCAGAGAAGATATTTGATTCCCTTAGGAAAATGTAGAGATGGTGAAAAGTGCCAAACCAATAGCCCTGCACGATGCAGTCATCTACCCCCCCAGGCAAAGTAAATTATTGGTGGAAGGTTTGGTGGTTGAAAGCTGGTGGGTTTGGAGAGCCATCTAAAGAAGATGGTGGATGTACTGACCTTTCTCCACTGTTGAGGAATTATAGTTTGCCTACTGCTAATGAGATGTGGAATCTGGAGTTCTTTCTGGATCTTTGCCTGCTGATGGACTCTTTCCCCCTATCTATGTCTGTCTAGGAGGTTTTACCCTCAGACCAATCTACAACTCTTCATGCCTTTATTACTTCAGGACTGCACTACTTCAGCATACTTTACATGAGGCTATCCTCGAAGTCCACTCAGAAACTTGAGCTACTGTGGCACTTGGCTGTCCCCTTAATCACATGGAACATATAGCACTTGCACTTTGTAGATTTAATTGGCTGCTTGTGTGTTTCCTGGTTCAATTAAATGCACTGATTTAATCTATAAAACTATACATGATCTGGGCACTGGCTTTCATGGGTCCTGATCCTGTACTGTGATCCATGTGTACAGGCTGCTACACCAGTACACAGCCCCCACTGACACCCACGGACATGTGCAAATTGCAATCTAGGATTGAGGCCTTAGAGACTGTCAGGCCTTCCGACATGCAGTGCCCCCAAAGGTAAAAAACATGGGCTTTGCCAGATCAAAATGTGGAAGTGAGTTCCCCTGAGAATCCCATGCTTCTTAGATTTCAGATTGAGGGTTGTTTTGCTTGATTTTACAGCTGATCTCAGCAGCTGGAATAGAGTCTGTGAGAAGAGAGGCAAAGAGTCCTGTGGCACCTTATAGACTAACAGACATATTGGAGCATCCACTACATGCATCCAGCGAAGTGGGTATTCACCCACTAAAGCTTATGGTCCAATACATCTGTTAGTCTCTAAGGTGCCACAAGTACTCCTTTTCTTTTTGCGAATACAGACTAACACGGCTGTTAGTCTGAAACCTGTCATTATGCAAGTCTCTTCTCACAGTATCAGAGGGGTCGCCGTGTTAGTCTGGATCTGTAAAACCGGCAGAGAGTCCTGTGGACCTTATAGACTAACAGATGTATTGGACCATAAGCTTTAGTGGGTGAATACCCACTTCACTGGATGCGTGTAGTGGATGCTCCAATATGTCTGTTAGTCTATAAGGTGCCACAGGACTCTTTGCCTCTCTTCTCACAGACTCTATTCCAGCTGCTGAGATCAGCTGTAAAATCAAGCAAAACAACCCTCAATCTGAAATTATTGATGGGTGCATATTTTACAAATCAAACCTATATACAGGCCTTCCTTCTTAACTGGAGGTTGAGAAAGGACTGTACTATTGTCTTCATAGCTATTCAATCATTGGCTTGCTGCTGAAAGTATGATCAAATCTGTCTAGTAGGGGAGTTTTTTGTGGTGAGGATATCTTGATGTCAGTACCTATCCACTGGGAACTGGACTAATACCCCTACTCATATCTCATGTGACAGTTAAGAGACATCTGATGACTGTGATATTCAGTCACTACTAAGGCTGAGTTGGGACTAACCTGAAATGACCTACTCATATTCACATTATTTCAGTCCAGTCCCTCAGAGTGGCTGCATGTTTACTACCTACCTATTAACAACAATGCAGACACTCTGGACTCTTTTCTGAAATAAACAGCAGCAAGGCCTACATTGAGATTGAATAGGACAATTAATTCCAGATGACAGAGAGTGATGATGTGTATTGTGACACTGGAGGCCAGAACTTCATCTCTCTCTCTCTCATAACTAGCACTATCATCAACCCTGGGGAGACATCTTTAGCTGCTGTGAAACCTCAGTGTCCTTTTTTAATGTGTCCTTTCATATGGCACCTTACGTACAGATAAACTCACCTGCTTAAATACTTTGGAAGCTGCTGTAATAGTAAAGGAAGTACTTAAATCTATAACAAATGCACCACTCAGTGCACCTTGGGATGAATGCATGATAAATAAAGAACTGTCATGACATCCCTGTTTGTTACACTTCCACCTGCTCATGTGGTGTTACCTGGGACTTGATGGCAGGGCATTTGGTTCCAGTGGAGGAGGCTTGCGAGTTCAGAACTGTAATTTAAGAACTTCATAAAATTTAGAAACAGGAAAAGACCCATCCAGGCCAACAGCTTTGCCTTTTTGATTTATCTTAATCCCACTTTCCTGCTTTTTCAGCATGTCCCAATCCCCACTTGGATCTTATTTCATCATGGGGGGTTTCCCCTCTCAAACTTTACACAGCTCTTTTGAGGTCTTAAAAAAATTATATCAATGTCATCTTTTCCTTTCCCCCCAATCTCCGGTAGTGAGGTTTTTCCTGCCCTTGAGGGAACACTGAAGATTGACACCAAATTTCGCCCTTCCTGATTAGAAACTACAACTTCCAGATGTAGTATAAACACAACTCTCTTTAAAGTAAGAGGTTGACACCCTTTAATATGTCACGGTGGTCAGTGTTGAGCAATCAGAACATTCTTGCGTCTTCCTGGGAATGAATATATGACCTCTGTTCCCTTTCAAAACCTCTGTTGGCTGAAAGAATTAAAGGCTAGGTCCACAAGTAGAACTTAAGTCTTCATAAATCAACAGCAGCCCTAAAATCTATTTTGCTCCATTTGAAATGTGCCAAGCGTAAGTGCAGACACTAAGAAAGGCACAGTGGAACACTAGTAAATCAATCTTAAGAGACCTTTAAGAGGTCTTGAAGTAACGTCTCTCATGTTTTATATACTGCCGCTCTGTGTGCAACCTCCACCGGGCGTAAGAAATGAGACATTTTTAGGGTTATTGAGCACAACATTTTTACAGCAGATCAGCATGAAATTATTTGGCTGGAGCACAGGTGTTTCTTTAATTATGTAACATTTGGAAAACTCACTTCAATTACTCTCAGATTCACGCTCCTATTTGTGTGGTTTGGTGGGCTAGGATATAATAATAAATGTAGGGACACAGGCTGGCTCCAGACCTATTAATTGTTTTTTCACATTGCCTGTGCTTTTTTATTTTAAGTTTTTGTTCTTGTAAGGGTCTTTCTTCATTTCAGCATTTCTGAAACAATGTAAATGTAAGAGTCAGTAAGCTTTGAGTCTGGGAATTCTGTACACTATAACTAAGGGCATAGGCTGCAAGACCCGGATGCACACTACCATAAGTCGGTGATCTACTGTACAAGATGTTGGTGGATGCTACATGAGCAGGTATACAGTCTACATAAGCACTTGAGAGTAAGATGACAGTACTGTACCCACAATATACTAATCTCAATTTTCTCTTCTGCATCTTTGAGTACTTTCTTTATTAGTGGTCTTTAGAGAGATTTTTTTAAGCAGGTGAGTACCTATTCCCAAAAGATCACTGGAAGCAGAAGCGACTGTGTGGCTACTCCCCCAACTCTGCTTCCGCATCTGCTGTTTGTGCACCACTGATTGAGAAGTATTGTCTAATGGCTAGAGAAGGGCAGTGGAAATCAGGACTTCTGTGTTGTATTCCCAGCTGCGCCACTGACTGCTTCACACCTCCTCTGTGCTTCAATTTACATCTCTATAAAAAGCGAAGATAGTGATACTTACGTAAATCAAAGTAGTACTGTGAGGATTAATTCACTAATATTTGCAAAACCTTTAGTTATCTTTGTAGATGTTAGATAAGCATAAAATATTATGTTCCATGCAACTATATAGCTTGTTGTTTCCTAAAAAACTTGATCAGATAATTTAAACACACAGAATGAATTAATTGAAGCTAAAGAAAAGCCCTTGAAGATGTATGGAATCTTCTTCTGTCCCAGACAGACCACAGATCAAGTGGACACTGCGGAACTCTCCTTAATTCACCAGGCAATCTTGAGGGTTCCTACTGACCACGACAAGAATTGGCACAATATGAGCATCTTTACCCTTCCCTAAAGTATTTTCTCCCCTTGGACTCAAGTGTATGAAGTCTACAAGGTCTGCATTTCATATACTTTCATTCACGTCAGGCCAACAAGAGGGAGGCAATCAGGAATAAAACACCATTATGGCTGTGGAAATCTGACTGCAATGGCAGCCCATGAGAAAAAGCCTCTCATTTTAATGAGAGCTCAAAAGAGTGAAAAGGTTCAGGGGTGTGGATGTCGCAAAGTAAAACCTTTCCTTTTTAGCTGTTAGTTACAAGACTGACACCAAAGAGGAAGGTTTGTGGAGCCCAGAGTCATTAAGCATTCGTACCTTGGCATATTCTAGTGCAAATATCCCCCCACCCAATTGTGAAGTAACTAACAAAGGCATGCATTAAGAGACTATTTCAATACCATTATGCAATAGCACCAAAACAAATAGAGCATAACAATGAATAGGAAGATTTGATGAGCAAAAAGTTACGGAGCCTTCCCAAGGAAGACACACACAATGTAAACTGCACCTTAATTGCAAAAGAAACAGCAGAAAGATGCATTGGGAACATCGTCTCGAACATTTTGCAGTAGCATGAAAACACGTACTGCATTTATTAAACAGCATGAAATCCATTTAACGCTTCTCTGGATGCACTAATTAGGTTTTGTATATTGGGGCAGAGCAATACAGTACTGAGGGCAAAATACTTCATTTATTAACATTTCATGCTACTGCTACCACTGCTTATACAATGTGATACCGGTGAGGTCAACACACCCTGAATGAGACAGTAAAGGGATATTTTTGGAAAATATATATATTTAAATAGGCGGGTTGGAACATCTAATTATAGGAAATGTCAGCAAAAATGGGGAGGCTCCCTTTTTCATGTGATTTACCTTTAAAGGGGAATTCTGCTCCTTCATGAAATTAGGCTCTGTTCTTAAAACCACATACGCTAAATGCTTAATTCTAGGCATGTAAATAGTCCCAGAGAGTTCAATAGGATACCTGCTCATGTGCCTAAAGTTAAACATATGCATAAGCATTTGCAAGGTCGGGGGCTTCGTGATTGCTCTGCCAGTGAAATTTTGTGATATCCAAACTCCCATTAGGATGCTGCATTCAGAGTGAAAATGAGAGCTGGGAGAATGTTGTTCATTTTTTCTTACATCATTCCTTCACTGAATCCAAGTTATTTACTTACCAAAAATAATCCCCTCAAAACTCCATCACAGCAAGCACTGTACCTACTTCAACACAGACATGATAAATCTTGCCAACCAACTGTAATTTCTTCTTGACTTTTTTGCTGCAGGTGTAACTAACAATTTTACATTTCTCTTGGCTAAAACCTTCTCAAAGTGAGTTTTCAGGTAAAACTAACAAGGCTGGATGATTGCAACTTTCATATGTATCACAAGGTCCGGACATGTATGCTGGAGGGCATGCTCGTCAGGATAAAAACGCAACTGTTAGATACTGGCAGATGCCTGCACCCACACACAGCCCCAATTTCTTCAACAGGGATCCAAATGGGTCCAGGATTCTAATGGGTCCATGTGGAGCAGGATTGGGCCTTAGACATCACATAATGGCTGAGATTTTTCAAAGAAGCTTAAAGGAGGTAAGTGTAGCTGTGCTTCACACAGATAGGATTAAACTGCGCAGTCATCAATGCAGCCTACAGTGTCGTTAGAAACAATGTGTGACTTTTCTTGGCACTTCCTTGCAGGTATGCACCTAGCTGAGATTGTGGAACATCACCCTTATGCAAGAGCGTCCCGCAGTAGTTAAAGGTACTATATGTACCTATTGCTTCTAAGGACTTGTTTTTACAAGCAGCCAAGATTGTGCAGGAATAGAGCGATCATTTTTCTTCAGTTTCCTAAGCTGTATTTTTGGCTCCAACGAAATCAATGGAGCTATTAGCAGGATGAATATTATGAAATCTGACAAAAGTATCAATAAAGCATTCTGTGTGTGGACTATCAATAAGTCCTTTTATATTCATCTAAATGTTTACATGTAACTAAAAACAGAAAGGATTCTTCAAGACTGATTTGTATTGAAAATGCAAACAATATTAAATATGAGATCCTTTGGCTCAGACTACAAGATTTATTCTAGCAGTCAGAACTTTAATCTGGAACTCAATAAAATCCATACTATCTTCTTGCAACCCCTTCCTGGTACTAGATTTCAAATGCTTACAGAATATGATCCAAATATATTTTCTGAACAACAATCTTATTTGGAAACCACACAATACTTAAAAGAAAAGGAGAGATGCAATGTTCTCCTCTAGGCTGATACAAATGGCTTAAAGGAAGTGTCAAGTCTCTCTTCTGTTTTGCAAGGGAGACCCAAAGCGTATGCTAACCTCATGTTACTTCCATGATATGCTAGTAGGGTGCCTATGTGGAAGAGAGAATTGGCTGAGCTTACTCACTTCATTTATAACTACCAGTCTAGTGTCTGGTTTACAGAAGCACTGCTTTCCCTGATAAGACCAGCAGAACTTTGGGTTGGGAACATGATACAAGTAACCTGATTCGGAAGGTGGAAGAACACGTAATAAAAAAAGAGGCTGCCCCCACCTTCCACCCCACCCAACTCCCGAAAAGAGAGCTTCCAAAAGTCCCAAATCTTGAATAGCTTTTGGCCTCTTGGACATGTGCCTGGCTGGGACAAAAGAAAGCCCCCTACTCAGGCAGAATGACACAAACATAACATTAGATTAAGGAGGGGTGCATATGTTCAAACAATTCAAGAATCTGTTCAAAATTTAGCCTAAATTCAAACAGTAATGGAAAATCTCTTGACAGTCAACAATGTTACATTACAGCTGTTTAAATGTGATTGGGTACAGGGACACTACATCATTACAAATACACAAGGGGTTAAATTAGGTTTCACTTCTCCCCTGGCCCCATGCAAAATGGCTACAAAAAGGGCACCTGCAGAGAGAGAGAGAGAGAGAGAGACAGAGAGAGAGGAGGAGAGTGCTTGTATGAAGGCAGGACACCACACACCCAAGTGCTGAGGATGGGGGTAAGCCCTGGGCTGAAGAATCTTTTCGGTTTGTTTTGCTATGGTAACTCATTTTAATTCATTCTGATAAAAAGTTGATCCTGATGATTCCTGCTATTTATTTCGGCTACGTACCAGCTTCCACTAGAGCTGGTGTGGCGCAATTAACAGTTAAGTCCATGCACACTGCAGGTACTCTCTCAGTATCAGGCTACTTTTATTTAGGTGCCCTCATTGGGATTTGGGTGCCCAATTTTAGGTACCAGAGATTAAAATTTTCTCTTGAATTTTCATGGGCCTCTGCTCTGCCTGATTATTGCCATGATCAGAAGTGTTGAAACGGAGAGAACGGGCCAGCTCATCTCTCTGATACTGCAAAAATTCTGGTTTACTAAAGAATGAGTGCTTTACTAATATATATAGAAAAAAGGAAGAGACACATGCATCTGTGGAAGGCTGTGCAGAATTATGTGTGCGCGCTCTGCAGGACTCTGACACTGAGTGTGGCAAATCCATTCCAAACAGATTTTTCAAACCCATGTCCCCCAACTTGATCTTTCCACTGCTACAGGCACCTCCCAATTGCAAGAAAAAAACAAGTCTTCACCAGCTAAAGCATAATTTTTTACAGGGCAGGCAAAAACCATAAGGTTGGTGGCCTTCTTAGTTCCCTGGGCACTAAAAGGGACTTAGTTATTGGATCTGTGGTAAAATACTTGAAAAGCTTCATTTCTAAGACTCTGGACCTTATTAATAAAAGACTAGACAATTTACAACAATCAATCATGAAACCTAGAGCGAAGGGGCTGTAGAACATTTTCACAGAATCAAATTGAACGCTATGAAGTCAGCAGCCTCATATCATTCTGATACTGTTGCAGATCTAATTACAGATAGTAAAACATTTCTTTCAGAGATGGATGAAATGTAAAACAAGCACATGTTCAAGCATTAAGACTTACTGGTACTCTGGAAGGAACTAGAGTCCTCTGACCCTTCCTTCTTTGATAATTGGCTAACTGAATTATTGCATTTGTCTAATCTGGAGGACTCTGCTCCAGCACAATTTGCCAAGACACTCTTCAAAAGGAAGGAACCAGCATCTGAATCTATACCATGCAGTGTACTAGTAATATCCAGCTCCCTGCCACTCTACAGAAGGATTCTTGAGGGAGTTATTGTTCCATTGCTTTAAAATAAGAGTTGACCCTCCTAGTGCTACTTAAAAATGGAAAGACTTTGCTTTAGCTAATTCTTGGGTAAAGTAGAATCAAAATAATTATGCTGTATCCCTGCTTGGTTGTTGGTGGGGGGGAAGGGGAGGAATGATGGCCGTTCCTATTTCTTTAAATCAGTGGCAGAAGCAGATAACTTCGCTAGTTTGGGCAGGGAGGGACAGGAAGTAGGTGGAGCAGTGACTCTGCCTCCTCCACTCCCACATCAGCGAAGAGAACTGAGCTAATTCAAATGGGGAAAGTAACTTGCACCCAATAAAGGGCTGAAACAAGCTGTTTATTCCTGGGAGCCAGCTGGGGCACAGAGAAGGAAGTGCGACTCTGAAGAGGGTGCTACTTGGGACAGTGCCATACTGTACTGAGCAAAGAGCGCAAGCTAGCTCTAAATCAGCAAGTACAAGAGGAAGAAAAGAAACACGAAATTCAGGAGCAATCATCCCTTGAAGCAACAACAACAAAGTGTTATCGCAATGGATTAGAGTATTTTATCTGCATGTTTTTATTTACAGATCTCAACTTTTACCTGGGTGTTGGACCCTGAAGAACCTGTAACATGAACCTGATTAAAAAATGTCCATTTACAAATAACAATTGAGTCTTTACACTGAGTCTAATTTCATCATTGTGCTGATAATTTAAAAATAAATGAAAAAAAATATAAAAAACACATAGGTGGCTAAGTCACAGACATCAATCACTCCTTAAATAAGGTTTATTACTAATACCACTACTGGAGTGTTGTCATTGGCCTATACGAATAAATTTCCCTGAACATGCCTGTATAAGAACAGATCTATATCTCTCATTGTGTTACCACTGCTCTATAATCACTGTAGCAGCTGCAGTGTAAGAGCTTATGACATCATCTCTGTTACTTCAAAGCACCATAGTTCCGAAGATTAGATCTACTGACTGCATGGTTTGGTTTCCGTGAAATATCATTCCCAGCAAAGAGTACGTTGGGAGGTTTTCTATTACAGGACTTAGGTTTTTGGCTTAAATAATCATATTGGAAAAATCATTAGCACACAGATTTTTTTTTTATGGGAACAAATTATTTGAAATTTCTATGATGGAACATATATGGAAATGGAATCTTTGACCTTGCTAGAAATGAGGGATTTGCTGGTGACCAGTTAATCATGTCCGGCATTCAGCAGCAAGCAATAACCCCTCATCCCTCTGCTGTGACAAAGGTTCTACAATGCATCCAATCAATTGTGCAAAGTTGCTCATGGAAGGAAATATTCCCACTGTCGCCAGCTCTTGTGGAATCTCATGTTTTTTCTTAAGTCCCAGCTCCTGTAGTCCTGTGATAATAGAAAAATCTCAGCTTTCCTTTAAAAACAAAAAGTTTCTGGCCCTTGTAGTAGTGGAGTAAAGCTGGAAAATGTGAACCTGAAAAGTTCAAAAACCAGAAGGCAAATAAAAAAACCCGAAGATAATTATTTCATAAAATCTCATGATTTTAAACCAATCTCTAGATGTTTTTCAAGGAGTGACTAATGATTTTTGAATACTGGCAATATTGGATTCCCGCCTGTGCCTGAACGGATATAACCTAAAACATGAGGTGTGATGGTCTTTATTTTCTTAGCTAACAAGGTGTAATAGTAATCATAATAAATATCAGATAAATGATGATAAAATGATCCAAAATTTTTAAACATCCAGTTAATTTAACTTATTTATACATATATATCTGAGCAAGACTTGGACAATTCAGTCAGGTTACCTTTCTCCTCCTCCTCCTCCCAATGAACCCGACAAAAATTAAATTGCAGGGATATTTTCTAACATTTGATTTTTTTGTAAATTTCTACCACATTCTACCATCTATTAATTAAAATATGTCCATCTTATCTTCTAAATAATTTAAAATAGGAGTAAGAAGAAAAATGTTATGCAGCAGCTTTTGGGCCAAAGAATCCCCAAATGCTTTACAAAGTATTGGCTTAATTTGCCCAGGCATCCGAGCTCTGTTTGGTGCAGGGGAAAGCCATGAGGGAGCTGATATGGCCGCCTTATTCTGTTCTAGTCTGTTCCTGGTGATTGCTAGAGCAGTCAAAATTATTCTCTAATTTATGCCACCACTGTAAAGTCCCCAATGGACTGTATGTCAGTGGAAGAGTTCTTTCACAAGAGAAATTATCTGAGGACCGTTCACAGCCAGAATCTGGCCTCTTTGCCCCTAAGCACAATGGAGAGTCTGGCCATGGGGGAGCTGAGAAGAGTAGCATAAATGTCATCCATTTTCAATTTTTTTTTCCATCATTTTTTTTAAACGCCCATCTCTGCTATAGATAGTAGAATGATTTCACTTGCCATTATAACAAAGCCACATCCGGGGTACGATATGGCAGATGCTGAACACCACACTGTTTAGAACTATCACATGATGGGAGGGAGTGAAGGACTCTGTATCTAGGTGAGAAAAGAAGAGGAAGGTAGGTAGTTATCCAAATTGGATTTTGCCCAGTTTACTTTTAAAATACAGGGGGAGGGGAAGAAGAGTGTAAAGAAAAGGGAGAAAATGAACTAAGAGACAGGAAGAAAACCAAAAAGAAAGGACAGAGAAGAGGAAAGCTCCAAGTTGCCAGACAGAGTAACGTTGGTCAGTTACATATAGGAAGGGCTACCTTCAGAAAATCACTTAATTAAGTAATAAAATAATAACCACTACCACTTCTATACACCTACATAGCACTTGAGTCCCAAATTGCAAGATTTTCTGAGTCTCCTGCTCTAGCCAAAAAGCTACCGGAGGCATCATCTGGAACTAAGAATAAAGGCACTGGCTCTGACAGTAGCAGTGCCCCCAAAGCAGGGCCAGGAAGATACAGACGTGACTACAAAATCCAGAGGTTCCACATGCTAGTAAACATAAAATCAGCACCACTGCCATTCATAAGCATGTATCTCCAGCTATTCCTGTAATGCAGCAGCAAAATACTCCATTCAGTTTTCCTGACTATGATAAATGCAGCCCTAGAGATTATTTAGGGATTGCTACTGGGGATGGACAAACATTCCAACTAGATTTTACAGATTGTTTAATGTACAGTTTTCGAATATACAACCACCACATGGACACAATTTTATAATATACATATTGTGCATTACACATACACATCACTCGGCGAAAAAAGTACACGAATAGATCATTAAGGTTAGATAAGGCAACCCAAAGCTCAAACACTTACAACCAAGGGTAGTGCTTACTATGGTGTATGTACCCATTGTTCTGAACATAAAGAGAATGGCTAAGTTGTGGTGATCTCCCACACATCCTCTGCAGGGAAAACAGATGCAATGAATTCATTTAGCTTCTCTGCAATGGCCTTGTGTTCTCTGAATCCTCCTTCAGCATCTCGACCGTCCAGGGGCCCCACTGACTGTGTAGCAGGCTTCCTGCTTCTGATGTACTTTAAAAAAAATGCTATTAGTATTTTTGCCCTTAGCTAGTGCTCTTCAAATTATTTCTTGGCTTGTGTTATTATAATTTTACACTTGACTTGCCAGAGTTTCTGCTCCTTTCTATTTTCCTCACTAGATTAGGCTTCCAATTTTTAAACGAACTAACCGCCTCTTCTAATGTGCTGTTTAGTCATGGCATTTTTTTTGGTCCTCTTACTGTTCTTTTTTTAATTTGGGGTGTACACTTAGTTTGAGCCTCTATTACAGTGTTTTTAAATAGTCTCCAGGAAGTTTGCAGGCATTTCACCCTTGTGATTGTTCCTTTTAATCACTGTTTAACTAGCTTCCTCATTTTTGTGTATTTCCCCTTTCTGAAGTTAAATGCTACTGTGGTGAGTTTCTTTGGTATTTTTCCCCCTACAAGGATTAAACTGAATTAAATTATGGTTGCTATTATGGAGCGGTTCAGCTATGTTCATGTCTTGGACCAGAACCTGTGCTCCACTTTGGACTAAATCAAGAACTGCCTCTCCCCTTCTAGGTTCCAGGACACACTGCTCCAAGAAGAAGCCATTAATGATGACTAGAAATGTTATCTCTGCATCCCTTCCTAAGGTGATATATACCCAGTCAATATGAGGATAATTGAAATCCCCCATTCTTATTACATGTATCAGCCCTAGTACTCTTTCTAATCTCCCTGAGCATTTCAAAATCACCACCACCATCCTGGTCAGGTAGTCAGTGGTATATTCCTATTGCTATACTCTTATTGTTCAACCATGGATTTTCTACCCATTGAGATTCTATGGTACAGTGTGATTCATTTAAGATTTTTACTTTATTTACTTTATGCTTTCTTTTACATACAGTACCACCCCCCAACCAGCATGACCTATGCTATCATTCCTATATATTTTGTACCCTGATATTACCATATCACATTGATTATCCTCATTTCACCAAGTTTCCACAATGCCTATTGTATCGATATCCTCATTTAATGCCAGGCACTCTAGTACATCCATCTGAATATCCTGAACACAAAACACTCTAGTGTGTAGTCTATTGACATACTTGTAAGTACTGCATCTAATAATTACTGTCAGCAGGATTGGTTTTTCAGGCTGCATGTGCAACCTTAACTCTGCCTACATGTGTTCTATAATACAATGATTACTGACATGATCACATGCCATTTCTCCAATAATAAAATATATCACACTGTTTTTTGTATAAATGTGGAGAATTTTTTTTAACTCTCCCCATATATTCAATTAAATACTAATTAATTAATTTCACTGTGTTCATGAGCATAATTTGAAAGAATTCCTGGTATCCATAAGCCTAAATGCTGGCCTAGAACTACAACAGGGTTCTTTATTTAAAACATAAATTTTTGAGTGTCTACAGGAAAAATCACAAATACATAAATTGATGCCTTTAACCAAGTATAAAACATGCTGTTGTGGTTACCAGAGCTATCCATCCTGTATGATTTATTCATAAACAATGTAAGACCAGATAATCCATAACACTGCAAACAAACGTGGTCTGGTTTCATTCATATCTCCCATGCAAACAGATGCTTATCATAGTTTCCTCAAAATAAAACAGATGTTCCACAGTTGAAATACTAGGAATATAGGTTTAAAAAAACAGTTTTCAGTGTGTATCGTGTTATATTTTGGGTATTTTAAAAACATCTTTGACATGATACTTTGATTCAACCAAACATAAACCAATGAAAATTAGTTATTTTGATCATCTAATGTATCAATGAAAATGATCTTTTCTGGGCCAACATTTGCACATTCACATTATTTTTTAATGAAGACTGAGGATAGATTTGAAAACATTAGTAGACATCAAAGTGCACATTACAAAAACCTTTAAGATTTGCAACGGACATATAAATACCGGGTTTTGCAAAACTGCGATTAAAACTGATAAAAAAGGGTTAGTTTTGCAGTATTAAAAATGGCAATTAGAGCATTAAAAAAAAACTATTGGTGTTTGTAGCACATTTGGATTTTCTCTGAGACGTGAACTTGAACACAGTCCAGAAAGAATAACCAAAGTCATTTCTCATTTTTACTGTAGCCTTTGCAAATCCCATTTAATAACATCACATCATTCCAGTTTTGTTCTGAGTAAGCACTTCGTACTAATTTACCACTCTGAGATAGAGAAGGCCTTGAAATAAAGAGAACAGAAGTAATTGTCCTCAGAGACAGCAAAGGCTTTATACGTTGACTACAGTGGATGAAGATAACCTGACAAGGGTGGGAGACATTCCTTCATCCAGTTTTCTATAACTCCTAAGTGTACAAAAGGGAAAAAAGCAAGTGCTACTGTAGCAGTAAGGCTAACATAGGTTTAGCCCAAGGAAGCAAGGTTCTAAGGATTAATGTTTAACTAAGGTAGCTATCTTCTCATTCTCATATGCACTATATATCAAACTAATTTATTTATTTTAAGACCTATAATTGTGTTTCCTCCATTTTCCCTTCAGTCTGAGCTCTGCTAAGGACACTGGGACATACAGAAGTATTTCCTTTGTTTTCAACGCTGCCATGAAGCATAACGCGCATTGCACTTTCCAAGTCAGGGCCATCCATGTGGACTAAGTAATAACAGTAAATACTACTATGGTAGCACCCAAAGGACCCAATTGGGACTGGGTCTCCATTGTGCTGAGGACTGTACAAACAGAGAAAAAGAGACAATCTTTGCCTCAAAAGGCTTACAATGTAAAGACACAAAGAGTAGGGGATGAGGATCACAGCCAGCTGCCTGCAATGACACTTGTAATGAAGCAATGCCCCATGATCAAAATAATTTAAACAAAACAAGATGGTTCCCTGCCTCCTCACAGGCTCCCACAAATCCACTGGTTGCTGTGGCTCCCCTTCAGGACACTACTGACCCTAATGCAAAAGACAGGGGGTGGATAAGTGATGGGATGGGGGCTGTTATTGCCTACAGTGCGGAATACAACTGCAGGTCAGCCATAAAGGTAATACCTTACTAAAAAATTCTCCATAAACAATAGGTTAAGAGAGAGACAAATATCATACCGGAAATAAGATATGAATATAACAGGGATAGGTAAAACCTATTCTGCGCTCAGTTACAAGCATGTAGTGGGAGCTGCTCACGTGTAATTATACTGAATTAAATCCCAAGGCCCCAGTCCGGCCAACACTTATGCATGTGCTTATCTTTAATATATGAATTGCCCCACTGAAGTTAATGGGCATTCTCACCCTTAATGTTACGTTTTCACATTGGATGTTTCAAAATAGTGCCCTCAATGCCCCAAGATTCAGCCCAGTTGTGCACATGTAGCACAGAACGAGCAAAGAATGTGAGCTGGAGAGGAAGGTATCACAACTCAGTCAAATAAGAGGAGGCAAAGTCCTTATTGGAATAAACACTAGCAATAATAGTTTAAACTCAATCTTACAATGAACTGACATCTAGAGAAGTGATATTAAAGATGATGTACTGTGTTCAGTTTTCTTAGTTTTTCTCACTAACTGAGCTATGTTCTGCAGACAGCATTCCTAGCTGAAAGGCTCTCGAGTGAAGGCCAGTAAAAAGAGCATTAAAATAGTCAATTGTTGAGGTAATCAAAACATCTATCAGAATGTCTATATTCCAAACTCTGTATAAAGTTAAGTCACAATCTCAGTAATATTATGCAAATTATACAAAGAAATCTTAAAGACTACATGAAAATATTATGTATGTATGTTTAATATATCACCGTATAACAAAAGTAACTAACTATATATGATAATATTAACATACAAGCCATATTATCATCTCTGCTTTTGGATCCTTATTCAAACTAGACATCTAAGCCTCTCAAGGTCCACACATCACTAAGTCATATTAACATTGATTATGTACCAAAATAATTATTTAAAGGTAGCAATCGCAAACCTGGTAAAAAAGAAAAGACCTATATACCATAGATTTTCAAGACAAGCACTGTACTTGTCTTGTCTCCTGCTAAAAGCAGTGAGTTGCACTAGAATGCAAAGAAAACTGAAGTCAAATCCAAATAATATAGTGTTTGAAATTCTGTTTTTTATATTATGTGTAGATAATTCATACAGACAATATACACACAATTTTAGATATATATCCACACATATTAAACATAAAAACATTAAGGTCGCAACATACAAGTGCTCATAAGTCGTGAACTGTCAAAATTAAGGTTGTGCATACTTCCTTCAATCTGACTACTGTATGTGCATGCATTACAATACAGTTTGGTTACACAATCACAAACTATTTCTCTGATAATGCAATATAATATACATGCATTTTTTTATTTCTCCAACTTTAGATATTCCTTGTATTTTTTTATTTTTGTTTACTCACACTACTTCCATTGTTTTATATATTTATTGACAGACTTTTTATGAGATCTCTCCTCTCTAATGTTAATTTTTTGACTAAGTTTGTCAGGACCAACTTACTACATATTTCTTCTCAACCAGCATTAGGGATCTTCGTATGTACTGTTCAGGGGAGAAGGTAAATAACAGCTAAGGTATTTTGGATGTCCATGCATTTATAATTTACCTAGGTAGACCTAGGATAACACGGAAATGCACGATAGAAGCAGAATTAAAAGCTAACAAAATGACACGTGAAGAAGCTAAGACTGTACCAGGAGACTGGCAGAGATGGGAGGCAGTGGTGGAGGCCCTATGTTACACATGGAATGGAGAGGCATATGAGAGCGAGAGAGAGAGCGAGAGAGAGAGAAAGTGCATGCGTAGTACAGTCTTCCTTAAGTGCAAATATAGGGAATAAAGAAATTAACTATGCAGGTAACTTGGCTGAGAACTAAAGTGGGTCTTCCCAAGCCATAAAATTTCACTATAATTAGGTTATTCTATTTGAACTGTAGTCTGTTTTGTATAGAGCTACCTTAAAATATTTCTCAAATACTTCATTCAACAAATGAATGCTCCAGCTCAGGAAAACATCCCTGTTAAGGAAAGCACTTCAGCACGTGCTTAACATTAAGTCAAAAGGTCTTAAAATTAAGAGGTGCTTAACTGTGTTCCTGAAGAAAGATGGACTTAAGCATTGTGGTTATGTACTTTCCTGAATTAGTGCTGTGACAAAGTTCCTGTGCTACCTTGGTGGGTCTTGCGCTTATTGGCGGATTTGCTCACCTTGGAGCTTCACGGCAGCCCTCAGCTTGGCCGTTTTTCTGAATTCACAGTCCTGGTCGACTCCTCCTGTGTCTGACCAGGAGTTGGGAGGATTTGGGGGGAACCCGGGCCTGCCTTCTACTCCGGGTTCTAGCCCAGGGCCCTGTGGAATGCAGCTGTCTAGAGTGCCTCCTGGAACAGCTGTGCGACAGTGACAACTCCCTGGGCTACTTCCCCATGGCCTCCTCCCAACCCCTTCTTTATCCTCACCATAGGACCTTCCTCCTGGTGTCTGATAATGCTTGTACACCTCAGTCCTCCAACAGTCCGCGTTCTCACTCTCAGCTGCTAGTGCCTCTTGCTCCCAGCTCCTCACACGCACACCACAAACTGAAGTGAGCTCCTTTTTAAAACCCAGGTGCCCTGATTAGCCTGCCTTAATTGATTCTAGCAGCTTCTTGATTGGCTGCAGGTGTTCTAATCAGCCTGTCTTAATCGTCTCCAGAAGGTTCCTGATTATTCTGGAACCTTCCCTGTTACCTTACCCAGGGAAAAGGGACCTACTTAGCCTGGGGCTAATATATCTGCCTTCTATTACTCTCCTATAACCATCTGGCCCGACCCTGTCACAGTGCCTAATTCAACAAAAGTTTTGGAGTAAATTAATTAGTGAATAATTGTATTTTGATTGGCAAGCCTGAGTAGTGCACAGCACTATGAGATCTTGCAAGTGTGCACATAAGATAGTAGAATAAACTCATATATTATGTTGTATTTGAGAAATGGCATGTGATCACATAATTAAAGACTGCATTATAATGAATTTGCACTAGTGAAAAGAGCTATTTTGCAAATATAATATATGGTTAAACATCAACCAAATGCCCTGTTCCACACATGTTAGACCAGGAAGGTTGCAGGATTAAAAAAAAGAATAGGGGCAGTAGTGAGAAGCCCCAGCCCATGTGGACTTCAAATACACTTTCCACTGCATAGCTAAGCATGCATATGTAGTTTAAACCTCCTTTTTCCATTAGCTGAATTTGCAAAGGTTTTCTGGAACATGCACCTGAGACATTTGTGATTGCATCTGTTCGTGCATGAAAACACCCTTCTTTGTGGATGTTGATGACCAAGCTGCGTAGCTACTGCCCAGTTGCACACGGAGTTATGTAATTTGTGTATGCAAATTACAGCTTTTGGATGCACAAATAGACATATACACTGTCTGTGAAAACAATTTTAGAGCCCTATTGAATATTTGACCCTACGTGTTCAATTTTTTTTAATTCTGCCAAATGTATTATGACTGCACAGGGGTAGTTTATCCCTGATCCTGCAAAGCACTCAACCACATGATTAACTTTAAGTATTTTAATAGTCCCATTGACTTCAGAGGTGAAATCCTGACTTCACTGAATTCACCAGAAGGGTGGTGGTACAGGATTTTACCTCTTAGGACTTTGCAGAATCAGAGAGACGGCCCAGAAGGATTTTATCATTTCATGCCCTGGATAATTTTCAATCTGTTCTGTGTCAAATCCAAACCAATTTCAGAATGCTCAAAGACACTTATCCTCAATGAAGATTAATTCCATATGATAATTCTAGTTTCTATCCAAAAATACTTTTGCTGCAGAGATGTTGGAAAGTGTCACAATATTTTTACAATGTATTTTCCCCTCTCTCTTTGTACTTCAAAGTGGCTAAACATGTTTATTTAAGCTTTTAAAAACCAAATCAAAACAACCCTTACCTGCCAATCTCCCAGCAAAGACCAGCCTACAAAATTTCAGACAGAAATGTGAAAGTTTTACCAAGTTATGAGCAATTGAAAATAGGGAGTTAGAATGGAAAAGCTCACCCAGCCTGAACCATAATTACTCCCACTGCTTTAATCCACACTGATCTAAATAATAAACTCACAGATTAAATGATATATTTCCATAACAGACAGATCACTGGTGTTAGAATTGAGAAACCCAAGTTTAATGTCAGCATGTTTAAGTAATGCCACTGCCAGTAATTTTCAAAACTATACGTATGATTTGAATGTAAGAAAAGTTTACTAAGTTTAAGAGAAGTAGGTACATTTGAATGCAAAATAATTGAGAGGATTGATTAAGAGACTAGTCAATTATAATGTCCACAACTGGACATTCTTGCAAATAATACACACCTGTCTAGTGCAGTGGGTTTAATGTCTGACACATTCTTCAAGTCAGATATGATGAAAGGCAGGCACCAAAGGACATATTCATAAGTAAGAACAATAAAGTCAGTAAATCAAAATGCAGTGCATTTTGCATATTTAGTAGAAATTGAAGTGTCTTTTGTTAGTACCCTCCTACAGGCAACTGTTTCCTGAAACATTTCTTATTTTTTTAAACTGAAAGGCATAAAGCCACATTTAAAGTTGTGACACTAATCAACAAACACTGAGTCTTCTTCAAGCTAAGGCTGACAAACAGGGGCTTGAGTTGTTCACTCATACTGTTCATAGGTACTCATCAAGAACAATCAGACATAGGACAATTTAACACAAGAAAACAGCCAATCAAAAAGGAATGTATAAATCTTGTGTGCCAAATTATGGCCACTCGAGCATAGCTGTACTGGGGTTAGGGTGGACAGAAGGAATATACAGGGAGATCCCTGTGCACCTACATGGATGGCAAACAGGAGCTCAAGGGAGAGTGAAATACAGCACTTGGAGGAGTATAGCTATAGGTCAGATTGTCAGCTGGTGTAAATTGTCAGCTCCATTGAGTACTCCAGTGCCTCCTCAGTTGACATCAGCTAATGACCTAGCACCTAAGTTTTTAAAAACTGTATAACAAGATCTGCTCCTCAGCACTCTCTCTCCATTGCCTAGGGAGGTATGGTGTCTTACATGGGTAGAACATTCCCAGGAACCACTGCTAGGGATACATACTTGCAGTGTTACATATATTTTGATGACATCTTCTACCTCCATTTTAGGTCGTGCCTGCTGTGACTTTAAGGAATTGTCCTAAGTAGCAAAATCTCTTCCACCTACCCCTGAGGTTCCTTATATGCTGGGGGACTCTGCACACTGTTCCATCCCTTTGCCCAGTGCACCATGCTGCCCTTTGTGTGCCCAGCCAGAGTCGTGCTAAACTAGGTTTGAAGATACCAACAATCCATAAAACCTGCTCCCCCTGGGGGTCTGGATCCTGCCAGCTGGCAAAGTACAAAGTGGGAAGAGCCTATTGAGAGCCTCTGATCAGGCTGCCTATGCCAGCAAGGATCCTATGGAACATTGTCCGCATTGTAAAACTGCCCTTCCTCCCCTGATACGACTTCAACTATGCATCTCAGACTGAATTTAATGACTCAAACTATAATTTAAAAATGTAGCATTGAACCCCTTTTCTTCTGTGGTGTAAGACAGCCATTTCAGCTTTCCAGAGATGGACCCTCACTATGAAATTTGGATCTGGATTTCAAACTTTTCAAAATTTGGGGGTGCTCTTATTCCACTATTTGGCTCAACATAAAGACCAGGACCATTTGCAAAATCTGGTTCTGGGTTTGGACCTTGTATACCCCCAAAGATCAGCAAAATTCAGTTGGAGGATGTTCATTTGGGCCCATCTTCATTTTTACCTCTTCGGTGCTTTCTGCTCCTGTAACTCATCAATGGCACTGTCTATGTTTAAAATGCCAGCATCCCTAGGGGACATAGAGCAACAGGTATTGTAGAAAACACTGAATGTACATTTTGTATCATGTACCTGGTACATATCATATATCTGGTACTTTACACAGCAGGGAAGCAGTTCTGTTTTTTTTAATGTAGTGGTTTGCAATTTATACATTATGTGACACAATAATAACCATAGGTAGTATGTCTGCTTAGTGAAAAGTTTCAGTTCAAAGGAAACTGCCTTGCTCTACATTGCCAAATTTTTTCAGAATTCATTGCATTCTCCCTCCCCTCCCCCACCTCATTTAATGAGCAGAAATCAGTCTGGTTTTTTAGACATACTTTGCTTTGGACTCCACACCAACTGTGAGCATCAGTGAGAAATAAACTGATGGAGAGAAAGATTTAATGCATGTGAAAGAGAGGCAATGAGAGGTTGTTGGACATTCTGCACATATGATACCTTTAAGTTTTTGTTAAAAAAAATAAGTTTGAAACAAACTGTTTAATCTGGTTTCTCAAAATCCTTCTGTGGTTTCAACCATTCTAAAATTAATACAAGTGTATTGCAAATAACTGCCATCTCAGCTGCCTTACAAGGTTTATATAAAGAATCTGATATATACATATATTATAAGACGCCTTTTTAAAAAATGCATGGACAAAGGATTCTAAAAGCAATCTGAGTTCATGTTAACATTTCTTCCCAGTTTCAGATTTGCATAATAGCCTGAGGAATCGCTTTCTTAACTCTTTAGTAATAAAGAATCAAGAAAAAGATACTTTTTTCTATTTCTTTCCATTATGTTTTATGTCCACTTTTAGATGTATATAGTAAAACCTGAAAACTGACACCAATGTGAGAGTCCCCAGGGAATCACAAATATAATTTCCATGCCACTCTGAAAACCGGGGGGAGAAAATGGAAAATGCAAACTGTTATAAATTTGAGCTAATCCCCTCATGCCATAACCTAAAATGATCCTCAGCAGCCCAGTAATCTTCTAGTATTCTACACTGTAAGAAAAGCTTGCCTATCTGAACCTCAGTGGCTGGTAAGGATGTCAGTACCACCTGAAATACATGTACAAAGAAATTTCCTTGTGACATTTCAATTCTAGAGCTGCATACTTAACCCATGGGAAAACGGCAACAATATTGTGAAATTTCTGATTGCAGGCATTTTATTTTCATGGTTAAAAGCAAGAAAAGCCACACAGAGATACATTAAGGATTAGAAATAATCACTAATCTAAATGACTGTAATCCAAGACCAGAAATCTCTTAATTACCCTAGAGGATATAGTATTTACTCTTTAATATGCACAGACCAAAACATATTTTACAATATACTCACAAGGGATTTCTAATCCCCCTGATACCAACAAAGCCATAAGGTAAAATTTTCAAAAGCACCTATGTGATTCAGGAGCCTAAGCGCCATTTTCAGTGATTTTTATTGCAAGTCAATGAGACTTAGGCTCCTAAATAAATTAGGTTACATTGAAAAGTTTACCCCTGGACAAAAAGCTGAAGAATATGATCTTTAAGTCATTTTAACACTACATTACTCTTTTACTGCCCCCCAAATTTAAAAATTATCTAAATCAGAATTCTAGTTAGCTTAGTCATTTCTAAGGGACATGGCACCTGAGTTAGTGTTGCCAGCTCTAGCAGTTTTCTGCCAAATCTCCATACCCTCCTTTAAACCCAGTCACGGGAATCAAGAGATTGCATAAATATCTCAGCTTCACTATTTTCAAAGTAAGTTTCCAGCTCTCACGGTTGTGAAGACAAGCTTGAAAACATGAATGAAGTGTACTCTAAAGGCTCAGGATGAAGGGTAACAAAATAATCCCAATTAAAAAAAATTCTCATAATTTTAAAGCTAATTTGGTGATTTTGGGGGGGCTGACTCAGGATTTTTGAATGGTTGGAGTTGGCAATCCTGGATAATACTGATCAAATGCATAAAGAGGCAATGTGTTCTTGGAGGGGCCATCTTCCAGGTAGTACATGAAGCTTTGTTCACCAGGGCATTACTCTTGCTGTCTTAATCAGATTCTGTTATAGGTAATTACATTCTGCCTAGTGTATACTTTCAGCTGGCTACAACACTCTTCAACTCCTGTACTAGACTGTGTAGTGTCACTGAATGCCACTGAAAAGCCTGTGAATCCTTTCATAGATATGAAAGTGCTTCAGTGCTGGGCAAAATAATTCACTTCACTTTGTAAAGTGCTTTGGGAGCCTTCTAACTGGAAGATGCTTTTTCTCTTCTTCTTCTTAGAATACCTAGCTCTCATATAGCTCTTTTCCTCAGTAGATTGAAAAAGTACTTTAGAAAGGGAGGTCGGGATGATTATCTCCATCAAATCAGCCTATTTAGAATCTTTCCCCTATGTCTACAGAAATTCTGCATACATATTTTAAATGAAGTTCTGTTAGATAGTTACTTGTAGCCATCTCGTGCTCCATTCTTACAGTTGCAAAAACACAACAACCAAAAGCAAATACATTTTTAGGTACCAAGCCATTACTTGACATCTGGGATTTCTGAACATTCTTGTGGCACTCTTAATGTACTAAGAGTGCAGTAAATGGTGTCCCAGTATAAAACTAAAGCTATTACTAAGAGACAACATGTAGAACACCCCAAAGTGCTTCATGAGATACATGACAATTTTGTCTTAATAGCTGAGCAGAAATATCAGAAAGCTCAGCTCATTTCTTTTGGTAGCACCATCATCATACATACATAACTGCATATGACGTGTATTCTTATTTCTCACTTGACAAGTAATTAAATGATTTTTTTAGTTTAGCTCTGATCAGCTGTACGAACTCAGAGTGATGTCACTGATTAGACTAATGACATCATCAGTTTGCTCATCTCTGTAACTGTAGTGCCTTCAGTCACTAAAATAGTTGAGATGAGAGCAAACGGCACCAAGAACAATATTTTAGCAGAGACAAATAAGTAATAAGCAGCGGAGTAGTGATATACTAGTATAGTCATTACTCTGAAGTGACTTGGAAATGTAATGAGATGAAAGAGGGTGAAGGGAAAGAAAAAAAACAAGGAACAAAGAAAGACACAGTAATTTATGTATCCAAAGTAAAACCATCAATAATCAGAACGTCAACATTCATCTTATTTGAAGTCCCATAACAACAGCTTTCATGATCGCAGCTTTCCAAAGAGCACAGCAAACAGAGGAAAGCAATCATTCCATCAGTTGCTATATTTGCCTAAGCATTTGCCCAAAATAAAACATTTAATAACAGGAAAGTGAAGTGTTTATTTCTTCTTATGTTTCATTCCACCTGAACTCCAGCAGAAGTAACCAAAAGCAACCAAACAAAATGGAAGTTCTGGGTGGCACAAATCTCTCTTCAGTGTTGCTGGGTTCACTAAATTATAATGTCTGCTGATAACTGCCTTGGGTGTTGTGGAAACTAGTTCTAAAACTGATATTGCAGAGTACCTGCTCTTTGATCAAGGATATCATTGTACTAACAAATAATGATGGAAGAGGAATAAACATGAAATTCCAAAAGGGACTTTGTAGCCCAAGTTCTTATAGGATGGCAGTATTGTATTTAGCCAATAATTATTAATTAAGGCTGATGTTAACACTCATTTTCTACTATTTTTATGGCACAAAACGTCTATAGCGTGAATAAAGGTGCATTAGATTGAACAGAAGTGTGATGTGATATCTAGCTTATTTCAAGGTTTTCAAACCACAGAGGAATCTGAAGGGTTAAAAAATAAGTGTTTGATTAGATAAGTACATTATTTCAGAGCCTATGGCTTTTCCTTTTAAACATTAGAACTCTTTACATACCTTAGACATACCAACAATTCACCTCATTGTCTGTAAACACCAGACTCGTCCATATCACTGCAACAGCAACAAACTAACAGAAATTTATATAATAATTCTCATCCAAGTATCTCAAAATTGTTTTACAGGTATTAAGTCTGCCTCAGATCTCTCCTTTGAAGATATTAACCTCATTTTACAAATAGTGAAAACTGTGGTGTGGAAAGTTTAAGTGACTCACCCAAGGTCACAGAGCATGTCAATGGCCAAGCTGGGACTAGAATTACAAGTTATTTATCCTAATTCACAGATTAGGTTCCACCCTCTCCCCAGCTTCAAAACTTTGGTTTGACATTAAAGACACAGTGCAGTGCATAAGTGTAGATTTTAACTTCTATACTCCTGTTGGTACATTTCATTCTTCTCCAGTTCAGGCTTGGTTTTACAAGCTACTAGCAAAGCATCACATTTAAAGAACATGTACTTCTTGCTGGCATCAGCCTAGCTAAACCACAGTCCTGACAGTGCCACCATGTTTTCACTAGGTATTGTGACTCAGGTTTTCAAGTTGTAAGCTTTTTTCTCAAGTGAACAACCTTGTTGTAGAATGGAGACATCTAGCCTCAGGCTGTTGAAAATAGGTCCCAGAAAAGTGTGCTCAATTGCTACTGTAGCAAGCCATCAAAAAAGGTAGTAACTTAAAAACCTTGACTGACGACATTATGTATTAATTCGGCCATATGTACATCTGTACATTACAAAAACAACCCGTTCCTAAAAAAAGTCCAAAACAAAACATCTTTTTTGGTATCAAAACTACCATTTTTGATTTAATGTGGGAGTTGGATACATCCATAAGGCAGAGTGTGAAGGCTATGCTTTATTCCTCTTTGCTGGAGGTCGGTCAGAAAGCCTAGTTGCCAGTTGGAGTGAGCTTTCTAATCTTCAGGTGCCAGATTAAAGAATAACTCCTCTCTACAGGACAGTTGCTGCAGGATGGAAGATAACACAGATGGAGAGGTTTAGAAGGTCCAAATACAGCACAACTGGGCACATGCTAATGAAACAACAACAGAGAGAGTTTCAGCTGAAGTTTAGAAGTAGAAGCACAGAGATTTTATAAAGCCACTTTTGAAAGTACACCTTTTAAGGGTCACAGATTACAACCTACCTCCATTTAGAGTAGAGGTGGGCAAACTACGGCCCGCAGGACACCTCCGGCCCGAGGGACCATCCTGGCTGGCCCTTGAGCTCCTGGCCAGGGAGGCTAGGCCCAGGCTCCTTCCCTGCTGTCCCCTCTGCCCCGCAGCCTCATCTCGCCATGCCACCAGCACTCTGGGTGGCGAGGCTGCAAGCTCTTGCCAGGCAGCGCAGCAACATGGCTGTCTCCGGCCGGGCAGCGCAGCTGCCAGTCCCGCTGCTCTGAGTGGCAAGGTAAGGGGGTGGGGAGGTTGGATAAGAGGCAGGGAGTCCCAGGGGGCAGTCAGGGGACAGGGGGCAGTTGGATAGGGTCCCGGGGGGGCTGTTAGGGGTGGGGGTTCCTCGGAGGGGGCGGTCAGGGGACAAGGAGCAGGGGGGTTGGATCGTTGGGGTTTCTGAGGGGGGCAGTCAGGGGGCAGGAAGTGGGAGTGGGTGGATAGGGGACGGGGGGTCAGGCTGGGGCACAGCCTTCCCTACCCGGCCCTCCAGACAGTTTCAGAACCCCAATGTGGCTCTCAGGCCAAAAAGTTTGCCTACCCCTGATTTAGAGGTTATTTCAGCAACAGTTTATAAACTACACTGATTTTCTACTCCATTGCAGTGGATATTAATGGTATTTTGATGATTCACAAGTCTGTTCAGTTAGCTACTTAGCACCTTTGCCAAGGGTCCAGTGTGCAGGAATCATATTGTAATTCTTTGCGTCAACATTAAATGTAGATATAGTGAATGATTTAAAAATTAAACTTAACAGAAGTAACAGTAATCAACTCTACATCAACTCTAGATTAATTATTTTTAGTTTGTAAAGTGCTTTGAGATCCTTGGATGAAAGGTGCTATATAAATCCAAACTGTTATTTGCCCATGTCCTAGAAAGTGCTGGACTAAGAAGTAGAATTATTACAGTAAAAGACTTCATGGTAAAAATGTTAACACAACATTTCTTGACTACAACAGGAGTTAGTTACAATTATGCAGAGGCAACTTAATCCTTTGAAGACCAGAATCTTTAAAATTTTCCTGTGATGATTTGATAATTAAATTCCTACAATCATTTAAGTAGGGACACTTTTGAATAAGAAGTATGCATGCCTGCTAAGTTAAATTATAAAATAGCAATGCTATGTAGGTATGTAAGATATGGTACATTAAGAAATCGGTGTACTCCACCTACTTGTTTGTGTATACATGTTTTCTAATTATTTATTTGTAAGTATCAGCAGGACCAACTCCCCTATTCACGGTCTAACCCAATACATATCGCAGTGCCCTTTCTGTTGCAATTCTTGTTTTAGGTCTTATGAGTCCTGCCCAGTTGCTCAAGTTACACTAAAGAATAACAGTGATAAAGGACACTGAAATTACTAAAACCAAAAATGGTATATTGGAATAGCCAGGATATAGATTGATATATTTTCCCTCCCGACAAAAGTGAGATTCTTCAGAGGACATCTGGCCCAGAGGCACCTTCCCAAGTGCAAAATGAGGAAAAAGTAATTTGGAGTAAGTGTATGTGGCCAGTCATGTACCCATTTTGTTTTGGTTTTTAAAATTTTCATCATTTCCAGGCAGTGTGTGTTTTGTTGCAACTGGCTTCCACTTCAAATAGCTTTGGGTGCTCTTCATATCTCTACAAGTGAAGCAGCATTAGAGTCACAGGATTTGACAAATAATGCAAACATATTAGCAAGATCTGGAAACTGTTATGATTGGTAGGCCAAAGAGACATTCAGTTATTGTATATCCCTTTATTAAACTAGATACTTATGCAGTCTACGCTCTGATGAGTAACTGAGGCAGCTTTAAAAACATTGTATTTGGGCAGATGTGGGTGGAGCCAAGGATTCTAATGGATGGGACTTTTTATTTATTTATTAATTTATTTCCATAACTGTGTTTCTTGGAAGGGAATGAAAACAAAAACAAACCAACATAAAAGAACAACAACAAAAATCCAGCCCTTGAAAATGGACATTATCAAGGAAACTGAAATATCTTTTTCATCCCCACTAACACATTAAAACTGCTACTGTAGCAAGAAAGAATAAACTGAAGACAAATGATGCAATGATTACCATTAAAAAACAAACAAACCAGCACCTGCTTCTGAGGCAGAAGAACATCATCTTCACATATGGCCAACCAGATTCAGTTGGAATGATGGAGTAGTCTACAATTGAGCACAATGGCTGCAACTATCTAAATTAGTTACAGTGTCTCAGGTACCACTGTATGTATGGCATATGTGGCCAAGTACTGAATTACTAATGGTGACAAGGTCACACCAAATTATTTTGATTGGGCATATATAAAGGTGACATCTTCGGCCTAAGAAAGAGAAGTGCTATGGAGTCAGAATTCGAAGGATCTCAGTAAACAGCCACACATTTTGGATTAAAGCCTACAATTTCTTACAGCTACTTCATGGTGGTTAGTCCGCTGTGATTCCTTCACCACCAGCTTTCTTGCACATGTTAATGAAGTAGCAGCAAAGCAGGATAATCAAAGAAATAAACAGATGTGAAAAAGAAAATATGGCTCACAAGCAGTATCCCTGTTCCTTGAATGTGTTTTCTACAATTATTGTCATTCATCAGGCAAGATAGCTGAGCCATTAGAATATCAGTTAAAAAAATTGCCATGGTACCTCTTAAAATGTTTGGAAAAACATTGCAACATTGATGACCCCTATGCCTGGACATGAAGGCACTTTAAAACACCTATGACTATGCCATTAGCAAAGCTTTATTAAAAAAAAAAAGCCATGTATGGAAAGCTAAAATTATCTCTTCTTTTCCTCCTATGTCATTATTCCTCCTATTGCAAGACTATTTATCCTATTTCAAAATGTTCAGGCTGGTGGAATCTTCATTCTCCTTTAGTACAGACACTCAAATAGGTATCCGTACACAAAATACCCAATTTGGTATATCAGTGTTCTGGCCCAGCACGGTAAATCCTTTATTCCTAGCGTTCTTAGTATCGTGAAACAGGATTCAGTATCTATTGAGTACATTTCTCGCACTATCATGCAAGGGTACCTACAGCATCTATCACATCATTATTATTCCTTAAACTGGAGGGAGGGAGGCAACTGGGACTTGAATTACATAACAGATGCATTTGCCCGCAGTTTAAAACACACTAGACATTTTGTTCCTGAATGTGCCTGAATTATGTTGACTGTGACACACCCAAGAGTGACTGATTGAAAAAACCCTGTGGAACAGCTAAAGTTCAAATTCAATTTGACCTCTGTTGCAATAGATAAAAGAGAGTTTATCCTTTCCAAGCATTAAAAAGGCACAGGAGAAAATATAGCATGCCGAGGAAAACACTGGTAAGCCACCAATCAACTTTTATTTCTGTAACAAACTAATTATGTTAATTTAAAAGACTAAAATACAAGGCAGTCTGTCAGTTCCAGGTAACAGAAACAGAATGAAGAGGCTTGGAGGGCAGAGTAGTTATGCTAATGAATAAGAGAAAATACATTCATATTTTATTAATTAAAGCAAAGACAATATAGTGTTTTATACACCCTTATGCTCTGACACACATTTGTAGAGATAGATTGATACAGATATATCTAAATACTTTGGACTTGATACTCATTGTGAGCAGAGCTCACAATGGGGAGAGGGCAGGAAAAAATGGCTCCAATCCAGGGCCAGTCATAGGGCAACACTATTCTATGCTGCTGGAACAGTCCTCTGGATACTCTTTTGGCAGTGTGTTCAGGCCACACCTCCTCCCACTCCTGGTCACACCCAGAAATGCTCCCGTAAATGGAAGCTGTTGGCGATCAGCTGGTGTGGAGACTTAAAGGATACTTAGAGCTGTCTCTGGAGCAGCATAAAGGAGACTTGGGCTGAGTATCTGAAACTCCATGCAATTATAAACATTTACATACATGCACAGCACAGTCCAATGTCCTTTTGTAAAGATGAGTTCCCTGGCAAATGTCAATGATCGATCTCTACTAATTTTGTGACTAGAGATATTCCAGAAAAGGGACATATGTGTGTGTATACATAAATGGGGAAAGGATATTTTATTTTCAACTTCTTTTTTAAATATTTAGAAACAAAAGAAATCATAACAATGGTATAGGCCCATTTTTTGATGGAGATGATAAAGTTGTTAATAATGATGGAAAGAAGTGTCAGTAAATACTGTTGTTGTGTATTTGTTTAAGAAGCAGAATTATGCAGTAATATCACATGAGGTTGATAAAGTACTTCCCAGTACATTAGTAACTAGGGAGGATGTTAAACAATCTCTAATAGGGACAATAAACATTTATATCAGCCAGACCTAACTTGAATCCAAGAGCCCTAAAAGAGTTGGCTGAGGAGATCTCTCAACCACAGATGTTAACTTTTAATAAAGCTTAGAAAACCGGATAAATTTCAGAAGACTGGAAGAGTGCTAATGTGCACTCAAAAAGGGACAAGTGGGATGATCTATAGTCCAGTTAGCCTGACAACAATCCTGGGCAAAATAATGGAAAAGCCGATACAGGAGTCAATAGATAAAGAATAAAAGGAAAGGAATATAATTAATGCCAGTCAACATGGTTTTATGGAAAATAGACATTGTCAAACAAGCTTGATTTAATTCTTTGATAAGAATACAAATTTGTTTGAAATTCGTTAGCTATGTAGACATAAGAGATTTTATAAGGGAATTGACTTAGTGCTGTATGGCATTCTGATTAAGAAAACAGCACTATCGAATATCAATAAAATGCACATTAAATGGATTAGGAAATGGATAACTGGCAGATCTCAGACAGTAGTTGTCAATGGGGAATAATCATCAAATGGGGATGTTTCTAGTGAGATTCCACAGGAATCAGTACTAAGCCAACACTATTCAACATTTTCATCAGTTATCTGGAAGTAACTATAAAATCACTGCTGACAAAAGTTGTGGATAACACAAACATTGGTGGTGTGTAAATAATGAGGACAGAGCAGCCATAAAGAGCAATCTGGATCATTTTGGTAACCTGGGCCCATTCAAAAAATGTGTTTTAATAAAGCCAAATGCTAAGTTACTCATCTAGGAACAAGAAATACAGCCCATACCTATGGTATGGAGGCCTGCATCCTGGAAGCAGTGACTCTGAAAAAAATGTAGGGGTCATAGTGGATGAACAAATCACCATGAGCTCCCAGTGTGACAAAAAGGGCTAATGCGATACTTGGATGAGTAAAGAGGTGAGTAGAAGTAAGGAGGTGATTTTAGCACCATGTACAGCATTGGTGAGACCAGTGTGGGAATACAGGTCTGGTGTCCATATTTTAAAAAGTAAATTGAAAAATTGGAGAGGGTGAAGAAGAGAGCCACAAAAATGATTCAAAAGCATATATATGCTTTACAGTGAAAGATTTAAAGAATTCAATCTGCTTAGTTTATCTAAAAGAGGATAGAGAGGTGACTTGATAAAAGTGTATAAGTACCTTCAGAGGGAGAAAATACCTTGCACTAACAGACTCTAATCTAGCTAAAGAAAGGCACAACAAGAACCAAGGATTGGAAGATTAGAAGCCAAACAAATGTAAATTAGAAATTAGGCACAAATTTGTAATCGTGAGGATGATGAATCAAGTACAACAAACTACCAAGGGAAGTGGTAGATTCTCCATCTACTGAGGTCTACAAATCAAGACTGGATGTCTTTCTGGAAGATATGTTTTGCTTTACACAAGTTATGCTTTACATAACACAAGCTATGCTTTACTCAAACACAAGTGATTGGGCTCAATCAAGGGGTAAATGGGCAAAATTCAATGGCCTGTGACACACAGGAGGTCAGACTAGATACTATAACCTAATCGTCTCTTCTGCCCTAACTCTGTGACTCTATGAGAAACAGTGGAACTATTTTGCTAAGCTTTTCAGAAAAAGGCCCCAAGACCAAACCCACCTTTGGTCAGAAACTCGGCAAATACCAGTTGGATAGCTGACATTTCAAAAAGTTATAAATGGCTGAAAATGAGGCTATAACGGAAACACTTCGGAAGCCTTAGCGAAAGTTGCTATTTGTTCTAGTTATAATTATTCACATGTGAACATGCATACATACATATTAGAGGGGGGGCAAAAGTGGAAAATTTTCTTCCATTCCCCACCCCCTACCAAGTTTTGAGGTTCAGATAAAAAGGAACTATTATCCAACACTCTGGTTCTCAGCTTGCAAAACCAAAGAATGACCTCTGTGACCAATCCTTAATATAGAAAAATATGAAAAGCACCATTAACTGAACTGGAAACAAAACTCCAGCCCATTAATTGAATACTTCAAAGAGAAGTATATAATATTTTACACATATATATGCTCAGATACACACACAGATAAATTGATATCTAGAGAATGAGCCTGAAAAACGTTGGGTAATGATGAAAACATCTATCCTTTATGAGCTCTCTGATTTATCCAGGAAGGAAATCTAGATTTAAAAGAAAATACTGTAAACTAGGCTAGGACTAACCAGACATACATAGAAATCCCTAAAAAATAGTATTTCTATAGCTCTCTTCTTCAGAGCGGGTTGATTACCAGATAACCACTGCCTATTCCATTTTCTCAAACAAACAGCTTGATAGGCACAAAGTGACAGACATCAATACTAATCTTCCCAGCCTGCCTGTAACTGGACCCCAGGACAAGCCAACCTACACCTGCCTGTCCACAGGATGTACTTCTGGTTCTTCCCCACAGAAACCACTAACACCACTTATTAGCTGCTTCGTTCCCTGATAAGTGGTTTGTGCTATTTTTTGGTTCCCATTGTTATATTCATTTCAATGTGGTTCCTGAAGCCTGATACCTCTGTACTTTAGGGGTTCTGAATCTGCCACCAAACAATGATTTGACATGACATTGTGACAGAAAACAGGGAGAAGGGATGGAAATAAAAGAACAAGGGATCAAAACAACCACATTTGGCTCTCTATGCGGGGTATGCCTATCAACACCAATAACTGCTAACAGTGACCCAGGTGTCACATTGATAGAGGAGTCAGATCACTCACGTCAGGGCTCCATTTGACTGGAAGGCATCAATCTTCTTCCCTTATCTAAAAGGACATATACAAATATAATGGGCTATTAGCTCTTGTTTTTGCATAACCCATTCAAGTTTAAGTAGGTTGGGGAGGTATATTTTACTTTTTTGGCGAGTGCCCTTTGCACTTCACTAATTCCATACTGACCCTTGTATATACTAGCTTCTTGGAATTTTCTTTCTCCCTCCCCTTCTCTCATAGCTTAAAGGCTGCATTATAAAGCCATGCTAGTGTCTACAACTACCTTTTTTGTTAACCTTGGGACTGACTTTACTGCCTAATGATTTCTTTAGAGTGTTTAATTAAAGCAATAGCATCAATTTAAAAATCACAATTTAAAAGTCTTCTGTGACTTTTTTTTTAACCTACTATATTTACAAGCATCACCTAATAATATTGAGAAAGATCTTTACATGCTTTCCTCTGGCAAACTCCCTCTAAAACCAACAGCCCCATTGTTGTTTTATATCAAATAGAGAAGCAGTGGTTAGAGCATCTGACTAGGGGTTCTATACCCAGCTTCGCCACTGAGCTGCTGTGTGATACAGATCATGTGCTTCACCTTTCCTATGCCTCTGTTTCCCTCCCCACATTGTCTGTTCTATCTATTTAGATGGGAAGCTCCTTGTGGTTAGGCCCTTTTCTCACTGTGTCTTTGTATAGTGTCTAGGACAACAAGGCCCTGATCTCAGATGGAACCACTAGGCAGTACTATAATTATCATAATAATGATAATACATTTCCACTTTAAACAAGCTTGAGTTTGCCCCTTTAAATTCTGTGCCACATAGTAAAACTGCCTTGTGGTGGTGAAGATGAGAGAACACATCACAGCAGAATTTGATCTCCTACAGTCTAAATATACAGGTCTCTCTCTCTTTTTTCCATTGCGTGTCCTGATAGAATCATTTTTATCAGAGTCTGTCTTGAAAGGATGCAGTGGTTAATTTTATGTTATAAATTATCACCTTCATACGTATAGCCCAAAATGATATGATAAGCTTTTTCTCCTTCAAGGCTGTTATATCTCAGTCAATTACTTAACCATGAAGATTTAAAGACTCCTGAAGCCAGTTCTTCACAAGAGATGTTCTTTTATTAGGATTTTCCACTTACTGAATGGACAATACAGCTTCTTTACATGCTACTCACCCAAAACCTTCAACTATATTTCACTACACAGAGTAACCCAAACAGTGTTTTGGGTTGTTTTTCGTTTAGTTTTTTATAAACTAAAAGCTCACTATATAGGTAAATCACCAGGAATTAACAACTAAATGATCAAATAAATAATTTGCTTTAAAATATATTGCAACAAAAATGTTATGTGCAACAAAATATGCAACAAAATGGGGAAATGGGGGTTATGTGCAACAAAACGGGGAAAAAGCTCAGAGAGAAAGAAATATGTGTTTTAAACAATCATTTTTAAGCTGTTTAAATATGAAACAAAATCACGTCAAGCTACAAGTTTCCAGCTGTTATGATATCATAAGACAAATTTAGAGTTACAAAACAGCTTGGTGAAGGGAAAAAAAATTTGCTTTTACAAAGTAAGGAAATGTAAATGTTTCAAGTATTGCAACTGTCCAAACAAATTAGCACAAGCAAAAACAGTTGAATTCAGTGTGGTCTGTTTTTTATACTAGCTTCATAATACTTATAATAACTGCTTAAGGAGTTAGACAAAATGTGGTTTAAATCTTAGTAGGATATATCTAATATTAAACTGATGCAATAAAAATATACAGTGGTCTTGGTGTCTATCATTTTTGTTGTACTTAATTAACTGAAATAATAATTTAGTTCATTAATTGAGACTGAACCTAGATAGCTCACTCTGAAAGCCTAGCATGCATTTTTTATTTTTTTTTTTTTTGAATTCTCAAGCCGGGCTAAAATGAAAAAGGAGGTTTTTTTCCACAGTGACTTTGAAAAGAATAGAGTGGTGATTAACAGCAATATTTTTTTTAATGAAACACAACCTTTCATCCCTGTCATTTTCTGACCATCGTTGCTTGTACGCCGCTCCCTGACAAGTAGAATAATAACGGTCATACATCACTGCCCTGAAAGTCCAATCATCTAAATCTTCACTCTCTGCAGCCTCTGAGACTCAATTACTTTATTGACATGCAATCTTCATAAGGAGAGAAATATTGTGCATGTAAGGTCACTTGGTTATGAAGACATATTATCATATTATCTGCATGAGGGTTGCAGGGCTAAGACCTGACAGAGCTAATTATAATGGTACATGATAGAGAGCTCAGTACACATTATTTGCTTGGCTGAAACTAAAGGTGAGGTAAGACCATGACATCATGGTTTCACAAGAAAATAATGTGCCTTCCCTTCGAGGTTATAACTTTAATGTCTAATGTTTTATATCCATTATATTCATGCACTATACATAGGCAGGTAGGCAATGAGAGGTTCTTTAATCTACTGAATTCACATTGGGAAATATTTGTTCTCTGTGTCTGCAATTTAAGGGTTCTCCACAAAGATTCAATACTTTTCACCCACCCAAGCAAATCCACAGCTAAAGATGATCCAAGGAAAGCAGGCAAAACTAGGGGTGGTCAAATCAGTTTGCAGAAAGCAATTAATGCTTTGTCCTTTCTCCAGCATTATCAAGGCAGATCAACCCAATCAATACTTGTGCATGCCTCCGTATTTGTGCTCCTTTAGTGACACACTGAGGAACACGGTAACACTCCAAGCCTTTCATGGTACAGAACTAGCTCACCTTGCTTTCCTCTGACACACATTCTCTTCCCCCATTATACTTTACTGCTCCACATCAGACTCAATCCTCCATTGTAATTGGCACATGGGCTGAATGGCATGAATGCAGCTGTTAGCCATGCGCTGGTCGGTAGCAACTCCCCACCGGTTTGCCTCCCTTCACAACTTTTTGTTATTATTTTATTTTTAGCCAAAATAATCCACCCTAAGCCTGGGCTTTCTGCACCTCTTGGTTAATACAGCCTAAACCTCAGCCTAAAATGTCACCTAAAATTGAGCCTTTCTTGAGGGTTTGGAAATGCTTACATGATTGAAAAACAATACATTATTCATTGTTGTTCACCTTTACCCATCCAGTTTCTGAATCAGAGCAGAAATGTCAAAATACCTTAAGTTAGCCTGTCTTTGTATTATTGCCAGCTGCAATTGGAAGTAGATATACTAGAAATATATCTGGACGAATGTACGAGGTGAGAGTTCCAGTCCAATCTTTTAAATTCAAGATGTTTGAGGCAAGTATGGATGGGTGGCTTTGCAAACCCAAGCTGAACTGCACATATTTCTTTTTTTTAATACGTTGATGGGCTCATTCCTGCCCTGAAATTTGACAATATGCATCATATGACTCTGTATCTTATAAAATTTTCCCTTGTGTGTTTGGGATGAAAATTTCAAAACAGTGGTTTTAAAACTATACCTATTTTTTTGTGCCTGCAAAATGAATTCTGGTCAAGTCAGGATATTCAAATGTCTAAGTACCTGAACACAGGTGCAAATTAGATAGATAGAGGTGTAAGTGCATTACTTTTCATTATGTCAATGCAAAAATCTGTGCCCACAAGAGAGAAGCTGAACTTCTATCCTTTTTTGACAACTGACCGTGAATTATGCAGGCACGTGTGCTAGCCAATTATTTGAGGGTAGATTAATGCTCTGTGAATGAGCCTATGAAAGAATGGGTGCAAGAGAATAAATAAATATATTTCTTTCACTTGCATGAGTTAAACAGTATCAGTTCTTAAAAGTTCTTAAAAATCACAACAAAATATAAGACCTGTTGAATTCTCCTCTTTATTCAGAGACCTGAAAAGCAATGAAAATGCAGTCTCCATGGACAGTTGTAGTACCTTTTGTCGGGGTTCTGGCTTGTTGATTTTACTGGGTGCCGGTCAAGTAGCAATTGGTAGGGCTGCCCAAGCATATCTTTTGAACTACTAACACAACACAGGGCTGATCACTCTTTGATGCTCGTCTTTCCATTTGCTCCCTCAGCAAGGGACAGAAGCAACAAAAGGAAAGCAGGAGAGTGGATGTGGTAGTGTAAACAATTGGGGTGATTATAAGGCAAAAGTAATGTCATAGGTCTTGCCATATTAGTTTACTTGCAAACAAGTAAAAATTAATGGTATAATAAAAGAGCGACATTATTTCTCTCTATATATAGATTTTCGTGTGCATCACTGAGTCAGACTTTGTTTCGTTCCGTTTTATGGCCTTGGTGTCTAGGTGTCAGATTGACAGAAGTTCATTATTCACAAAAAAGGTACAGTCCAGGCACCAATCATGCAGGTTTTCCAATCCAACTCACAATTATATCCCAACCCCAACTTGGTGGGGCCAGCCCAAGGAGGAAAAAAACAGATCAGTTTCTGTGTTCATTGAGTTCTGAAGTCATAGCTGTTTTCGCAGACCAGTAACCAACTCTATTTACTAAAAGATGCTACAATCTCCACGCTGACATGCAAAATACACTGTACATATCAAACCCTAACTGCTGGCCTACATTCCAGCTAGAGAAACGCATATAAACTACTGTATTTTAGCCGTCAATACCCCCTACTATCAGCCTTGGCAAATAACAGAACATGGAAAAACAACAAATACCGCAAACCCACCACTTGATAGTTACTTTAAATGTAACATCTGCACAGCTTGTGGAATCCAAACCTCAGGATTACTTTTGTTCTTCTGTACTTTATGTATTTTGTTTTGAAAAGTTGTTGGAAAACAGAACAGTATATTAGAAACAATCATCCCACCATATTATAGAGATTATCATATCTCAAAGAATAATTACTATATAATGAAAATTCAATAATTTATATTAAAAAGCTCCACATTCAAATATGGTGAGTCAAGAAAGCCCATTTTTTAATCAGTTAATACTGACTTAATGCTGGCAATTTGTTCCTAAGAGATGTGCATATGACAGTGTTTTCTGTCAGCTGTCTTTCTAACGCACATGGCAACTATTATTATTTAGGAGAGAGTCCACTTTCATATGAAATTATTTAGCATTTTTCCACTGTGACCCACCAAAAATTTTTCTTAATTCAAACCCTTTCAACAAAGTTAAAAGGTGTCTCCCTATGTATAGCATGAAAACATTGGTAGGGATTTTATATGTCCCTCTGTGCCCTTCTTCTGCATCTGTCTTCTTGATTCAGCTTTTTGAATGCAACACAATGGTGACTCCTAGCAGTCATTTCAAGAAGGCCTCATCATGTGACCAAACTAGTTCTAACAGCCCATTTCTCATGCCGATATTGACTATCCCTTAACTGTAACCCCACTTTCCCTTGTGTCTGAGAAGAGACTATAGTTAACGCACAGAATGTGTCCCTTTAAGCGCCCGCCGCCCCCCATAGCTGTAACCTGAGAACCCCTGCAGTGCCAGCAGAAACAAATAGTAGCAGTGCACAATTTCCAGAGCATGAAGCAGTCTTGGAGCTCTGCCAATAAAACATGCTGGATCTTGCTCTGCAAGACAGTAGAAGAATCAGCCCTGCAGTTGACTGGTCCTGGTGGTATACCTGGGTTGGATTCAAAGACCAATTCTGTAGCTCTCAGGGGTGATCTAGAGGTAGGAGAGGAGAAGTATCTTGCATCACCTTTGTGATCTAGTAGCCAGTTTAGCAGTGGTACTTATGGGTTCTGAACAAACTCCTGTCCATTCATCTTAACAGGAAGAATGGAATTAGAACACAAGGCCTTGAGCATCAATAAGCTAAACAGGAAAAATAGGGGGATTCTAAGGATTTCCATGAGTGTTACCATAGATATTCCCCTCCCCCAGAGGTAAAACAAACTTCACACAGAATGTGATACACTTGTATGAGCTGATCCTGTCCCCCGTTCGCTAAATCTTTGAATTTTATTCAGATCTGATCTTAAACTTATACCACATGTTAAACACTGACACACAAACTAATAGAGCTGGAAACAGAATGTTGTGTGTGTTTGTTCCATATTTATAAGTAATTTCTATTCTGGTGTTAGGGACCTGGCATAGTGGTCAGAGCAGGAATCAGATCTACTGCGCAGAGTAGGCATCCAGATCAGGAAATTGAGTCGAGGAACAGAATCAAAACCAGCTGCCAATTACCAGAGCCAGAGGCCAAGCCAGAGTCAGCAGGAATCAAAGCTGACGGTCAGAGCCGTGGTTAGACACCAAATGCCAGAGCCACGGGTCAAGCCAGAGTTGAAGTCAGAGCAGGGGGTCAGAGCCAGGACTTGTAACCAGTGGTCGGAAGTAAGGCGCAAGGGCAGGCACAGAGTAGTAGGACAACAGCGGGAACTAGGAGCAAAGACAGGGGTGTGGCAGAAGCCAGGTGCAGAGCAGGAATCAGGAACAGGACTGGGGTGCAGAATGCAAGAAGACGGCACAAGCAGAATCAAATGCAGCAACAACAGGGAATCACCTAGTTGCTCAGACAACTTCTGGTGCCTCTTTTTGGCTTAAATAGCATGGTTGGACCAATCAGTGGAGCCGGGCAATCCTCCAATCAGGACTTCCATGAGTGGTGCCTTGGCTGAGGCTATAGTCCTGCTAGCTCCTTGACCCACCAGATTTCAGGAGACATCAGGTGGTGGACAAGATGTGATGGCTGTTGAGGAACTCCCAGATTTCTTTATTCATTGATAATGTCACAAGGGTGCTCAGAACTAAACTGTATGAACACTAAAATAAATAGCGCTCTAGAACAAACCATTGTACAGATTATATTTTTAAATCATTAAGCAGGTTAAGACAGTGATGTGACAGCTGGTTATACTGTGCACAGGCCCGCACTAAAGCAGAGGCATCCACACAGATCTCTCTCTTTGCCCTGGGCAACAGGGGGTGGAAGCTGTCCTAACCAAGACCCCAATCCTGCAGCCTTTTCTATATGGGCAGGCCCTTGTACCCACATGAAGTTCTGTTGCCTACCACAGAGATGTGCCTGCATGGAACAAGTTGCAGGATCAGGACCTATATATTTAAGTAATTACAACCATCCTGCTTTATTTAGATTATTTAGATTTTGGCACAATCAAAATATTCCAAACATTGATTAGTTCATACCCTTCTTTACAATATTTGGAGTACCAGGAAGCATGGATTCACCAAGGGTAGGTCATGCCTGACTAATCTAATAGCCTTCTATGATGAGATTACTGATTCTGTGGATGAAGGGAAAGCAGTGGATGTATTGTTTCTTGACTTTAGCAAAGCTTTTGACACGGTCTCCCACAGTATTCTTGTCAGCAAGTTAAAGAAGTATGGGCTGGCTGAATGCACTATAAGGTGGGTAGAAAGTTGGCTAGATTGTCGGGCTCAACGGGTAGTGATCGATGGCTCCATGTCTAGTTGGCAGCCGGTGTCAAGTGGAGTGCCCCAGGGGTCGGTCCTGGGGCCGGTTTTGTTTAATATCTTCATAAATGATCTGGAGGATGGTGTGGATTGCACTCTCAGCAAATTTGCGGATGATACTAAACTGGGAGGAGTGGTAGATATGCTGGAGGGCAGGGATAGGATACAGAGGGACCTAGACAAATTGGAGGATTGGGCCAAAAGAAACCTGATGCGGTTCAATAAGGATAAGTGCAGGGTCCTGCACTTAGGACGGAAGAACCCAATGCACAGCTACAGACTAGGGACCGAATGGCTAGGCAGCAGTTCCGCGGAAAGGGACCTAGGGGTTACAGTGGACGAGAAGCTGGATATGAGTCAGCAGTGTGCCCTTGTTGCCAAGAAGGCCAATGGCATTTTGGGATGTATAAGTAGGGGCATAGCGAGCAGATCGAGGGACGTGATCGTTCCCCTCTATTCGACATTGGTGAGGCCTCATCTGGAGTATTGTGTCCAGTTTTGGGCCCCACACTACAAGAAGGACGTGGATAAATTGGAGAGAGTCCAGCGAAGGGCAACAAAAATGATTAGGGGTCTGGAACACATGACTTATGAGGAGAGGCTGAGGGAACTGGGATTGTTTAGTCTGCGGAAGAGAAGAATGAGGGGGGATTTGATAGCTGCTTTCAACTACCTGAGAGGTGGTTCCAGAGAGGATGGTTCTAGACTATTCTCAGTGGTAGAAGAGGACAGGACAAGGAGTAACGGTCTCAAGTTGCAGTGGGGGAGGTTTAGGTTGGATATTAGGAAAAACTTTTTCACTAAGAGGGTGGTGAAACACTGGAATGCGTTACCTAGGGAGGTGGTAGAATCTCCTTCCTTGGAAGTTTTTAAGGTCAGGCTTGACAAAGCCTTGGCTGGGATGATTTGATTGGGGATTGGTCCTGCTTTGAGCGGGGGGGTTGGACTAGATGACCTCCTGAGGTCCCTTCCAACCCTGATATTCTATGATTCTATGAAGCTTTGGGTGGGCAGGGTGGAATTGGCAAATACTTTTAATTCCCTTAAACATATTCATTTTTCCCCCCAAATGCAATGCACCTGGTTATGCCATTCAGAAACTACAGTCTGACAGACATAATGCCATCCATCTGTTAAAATGGTTTATTGTCTGCTTATCTTTTAAAATATGTCTATATCTTGCTAACTCCATCCGCAGAGCTCAGTTACTGAAACAATCCCCTCTGAAGCTGGGTTGCATACGGCAGTTCCATGTTTTTGTATTTAAGTATGAGATAGCCTGCAGAGTGCTTTTTAAAACAAACAGATTTAATATATGCATCTATACTGGCATGGGTGTGGAACTGAATTGCATGGAAAATGATTGCAGCTTCATAAAGGAATATGTTGAGACCATCCCTCTCCCCACTACCCCCCCACCCCACACACACACCCTGCAAACATGTCAAAAGAATGACATGTTTGGAGATTTGTGGATGAAAACATGTTTTGTTGAGGGTAGAATCCAGGAACAATAAGCAGGCAGTGAAGTGATAGAGATCTGGGAAAAAGATTCTAGAATAGCATGGCAATAACTGGCAGACTGGCAGCTAGTCAGCTGATGAAAAACCAGACAGGGAGTGAGCCATTAAACCAGGATGTAAGGGGAAAAACCTCTCCTGTGACAGCTGCAAAACACTGCATATAAAGTGAGTTCTTTATTTAAACTTCCCCATGTCCTGCTGGCCCCTTGGAACTGAGAGAACTGACATAGCACAGAACTTAGCATGAATGCAGAGACAACAAAGTCAATAAAAGTTAGCAACAGCACAGAGACCAAGATGCAGAATGTGAACAGGAGGGCTACACATGTAATTTCTTAAGTGACTACACAAATACTTTATTGATGAAAATATAAAGGAAAAGGTCACTCCTTGGGCATCAAAGACTTTTATCAAGGAAATGGAACAAGAACTAAGGGGAAACAAATGTTAATGTCATGCCCAAAACTATGAAATATATTTTATTGCCAAAGTTACTTTGAAACTAACAAGGCCAGGCACATGGTATCAGCTCACTATATTTTAGAGCTATAAACATAACGCACCTAATTCAAGTTATAGAATGCAAGATGCATGTATTTAGGTGTCTCCCACCTAGCTGTAATGCAAATGGACAACATGACACTGATGATATCACCACAAAAGAGATGGGACTGGGACGGTCTCCAGAAAACTGGGACAGGCTAACAAAATGAATGACAATGAGCAGCAGTAACCAAAGGGGAAAAAAACAAGAACCAGCACATTGGGTGTGGAACCCAGTCTTGTAGACAGGGATTCAAAACCAAGGGGATGAGATGGAACAGAAAGACTCATTTTAAAAGTGTAGGTGACAGGTGTATTTTGCTATATGCCAGATCTTGAGACAAGTAGAAATGGTCTATGACCCTTTATAAGGCTTTATAGAAAGAGAGAGGCTTTTTAGGGTGGGAAATATGGGTAACAAAGGCATTTCACCATGTTCTTCTGACTGCATGAACAACTTCTGGAAGTGAGGGTGAGAAGAAATATCAAAAAGTAGGCAAGAAAATGATAGCAAAATGTATCATTGATACAGGTTAGAATGCATTTGCTTACATAGAACGTTGTAGTTTAACATGTAATAGAAAAAAAATAAGGATTTCCAGTTTGACCAAGCATGCAAAGCACACCATGCAAGAACACTTAGCTCTGAAAAGAATGAGTATGCAGATAATACCTGGCATCTTATTAATATTAATTTCTTTTTTAAGGAAAATATATGTTCCTCACCTACCCTTTCATATAATCTACAGCTGTTTACCTGTAGCATGCTATGTGACACTGATATTAGCAAAACTCAACAGCTGATGTATGGAGGACTCTGTCATGACAGTGCAGAAGAATCTGTGGTCAGTGGACCACTAATGTTCCATGCATAACTTGGTAACTCTCTAGTTTAAGCTGGATAGTTACATGAGGCTGGTTCTTCCTGCTCATTTCTTGCTGCTTAAATTGCACGAAGAGCCAGCTAAGCCATACCTGAATATTAATGTATTTCCTCCTCATTATTATTATATTTCCAAATATTACTTTCCCATGAAAGCAATTGCTATAGCTGTCACAAGGATATTACGTTACAGAATGGTAAATGCGATAGCAGTCTGTCCATGAAAGAGCCTCTGTATTAAAACGTGGCCCACACTATGAAAAAGGTTGGGAATCAGTGATATAGGGGTTTTGTCGAAAGACAATGAAAGACCTTTATGAAAAACATGAGCCATGGATAGCCAAAATTACATATGAATTTTTACTTACCATCTACAATAGAGATGATCAGAAAATGGGCTTTTTTCTCCACATAAAATGTTGACGGACATGACAAAAATTGTTTTGGTTGCAGTTTTCCATGACAAAGCTCAACTTTTCACCAAAAAATTGAAATTTTTAATCTGAAAAATGAAATAATTTGATTTAGAAATGCTGCTGTGGTGCCTCATGGGAGTTTTCATTCAGATGCCTCATGCTCCTTTACAGGCTGGGCGGCTTGGCCAGACTACCTCTCCCATTTTGCAACATGGTCTCACCTCCTGGTGAGGGAAGATGGTTGCATCACGGGAGATTTAGTTGGCTGGGGAGCATGGCCCACTGGGGACAATGGGAACATAAGGATAGCAAACTATGGCTCCCATAAGATACCACAGCAGAATATCCAAAACAATATATTTTGCTTTTTGGCCTAAACAGTTCAGTTTAGGGATGTTTGGTTTTTTGGTGAAAAATCAAATTTTTTTCTGTGGAAAGCAGACACTTAAAAAACCCTAGTGTGATGCTAGCAGACGAGGTGTCGGGTCATGCCAGAGCTCCAGGCCAACTCACTTGTGTATTGGTATCAAAGTGATTGTTAAATATATGAGAGAGTATCAGGTGTTTAAACTTCATGAAAACTAGTAGGATGTTACTTGCATTATTTTCACTTATCTGTATCCCATTATAATGGAGTGAGCAAACATCTACATTGTGTATAACGCTGTTACCCAGCAAACCAAGAAGCCACCTTGTGGAATGCAAAGGCAGAACTTTAACAGAAAAGTTCTAATTTCAAAGCAAGTGGTCATTGTGTGTGATGGCTGGAGGTCAAAGACTTAAAATGCATTCCTCACTCTCTGTTATCCAAGGAAAAGCCCACATGGGTAGTGACACTGTCAGTTTGTTTTCTGTGAGAAGAAGTTATAAGTATGGATTTAAGGAAAGATCCGGCATCCCTGGACTGTTTGGACTCTTACAGGTAAGTGTCGCAGATGCAAAGTGGAGATTCCCAGAGACAATCTGGGTACCCTGAAAAGGCTTTTGGGAAACTGGCAGTTTCTTACATCACTGCCTCCATTTGGAATTACAAACCGTGACTCACCTGTGCATATATTTTACCTGCTTTCACCTCTCAATAACTCATTTCCTATTCTGAGCTAATAAACTTTTACTTAGTTTACTATAGAATTGGCTGCCAGCATTGTCTTTGATGTGAAATCTAAAGTACCAATTGATCTGGGGTAAGTGACTGGTCTCTTAGGACTGGAAGCAACCTAAATGTATGTGATTACCCCGGGTAACTAGCCATTTTATCACAAAGTTCAGCTTGTCAGGGTGGTAAGATAGACTGGAGAGTCTAAGGAAATGGTCTGTGACTCCCGGGTAAGACCGATATGGTGATCCAGGAGTTCACATTCTGTTAGTGGCTTGGTGAAATCTAATGGAAATCTAACATACCACCTGCTTGTGGTGTCTGCCCTGTTTTCTGCCCTGAGGAGGCACTCACAATTGTGGGCCCCTCCAGACAGCGTGACACCTGGTTTTGTTGAAAACCCAATTTTTTATTGAAAAATGTTTTGATACAAAATTTTAGAGCAGCCTTCATCTAGAAGTTGTCCATCCACTGCAAATATTCTTAAGATTTCCAGCATCCAAAAAGATTGACACCAAGAACCCCCGCTCGTTCCTCCTCCAATCAACCACCTGTTAAAGGACTAACAACTACACTAAACAATGTGACTTGATGTCTTAGTTACCTTATGAACCTAAAGCATTCTGTCTAAACAAAGCATAACTAGTACAGTATAAATCCACGAATGTATTTGCTCCAGACTCCAACTGATCCAATAACTTATGTAAATAAATCTAACTGCACGATACATTAATAATAGTAATAATAAAATAAGTCATGGCAGGTTAGCCATCCCCCATTTGTGCAGATAGGGACTGATTCTTCTCACCACTGGGGTCAACGGCAAAACTCCCATCAACTTCAATGGCAGTAGGATTCAGCCCTGAAATGCATTTGCAAGAAGAAAATGTAAGCTTCTTGCTATGGTGATTATTTCAAATAGTTTTACCAGTTCAAATTTCTGGAACCCTTCTGGAAATAACTCCTTGCCTCTGACCCATTTCCCAATTCAGTAAGCTAGATATACTGTTAAAAAGAGGAAAAAGAAGCCATAAGAAATAAACAACAAATATGAGCATTGCTTTAGTGACCTGTATTCCATTAAGAATTTCAGCAGCAAGTATTGCCAACCTTTCAGGATCTGGAGTCTAACCATCTCTCTTGATATGGCTTCAGGGGCCATGTGCATATTTCATCCATTTGCCATATACAAACCAATCAGGAGCTGTAATAAAGTAAGGTTGTAGCAGAAGGAAGGTGTTCTTAGAAATATATAACAAAGGCTATAAAGGAAAATATAGGGAACAAAACTGGTAAAACTGTAGTTGCCAAAATCTAGAGGCATGGACTGCTCACAAGGGAGACTATGATACTATGGATTAGACTATGCTTCAGGTGCACATGGAATACATTTGTTATCCATGTCCTAGGCTGACCAAAACAGATCCAATGCCAAGTCAAAACAGAAGTAAAGACTAGAGCAACATAAATATGCATAATGCTGTAAGAGGGTCTGATGTTCACCTACTTAACAGATGTTTCCTGTACAAATGTAAGCCCTTGAATGAAAAGCTACCACAAAAACTTATGCATACATTCACATATAAATGCATAATACACAAACACACACACACACACTTAATTCTATAGCAGTTTGGAATAAGTATACTATAATTCAGGCTTCTTAAATGTTTACCCTCTCCTCTATTTAAAAACAAATAGAATTTCATTCCCTTTCAGCATGTCAAATTAACATAAGCAAATATGGAGAGTTATGCATCTTCTCTGAAATGGCACCAATATTTCCTTAACCCTCAGAGTCAGCAGTTCTCCAACGCGATCCAAATTTTAAATAAATAACATATGCGAATGTAAACTAACTCTACCAGCTGAATTTTATTTATTTTTTTTTGTTTTGTAATTTATTGAGTTTCATCATTAATCAGACGGATTTTTATAAGGAAGATAAAAGGAAAAATCTGAGGCTTTTTGGATGTTCTGATCACCTTCTTAAATTACCAATTTTGCAAAGGCAGAAAAAATTTTAAGTGCTAGGGTTAACCACATAATTACATATCATTTCATTTCTCCCCCTTGGTTAAAATCAAGCCATTACTAGGTAAAGTAACAGTATTTTGCCATTAGCTGTTAGGTCTGACCTCTGCAATTCACTCATCTGAATCTTCTTGAAGTGACATTGCTTGTCGAAACTCATCAGCTAATCAAGTTCTTAAACTAAAGTGAGTTGTCCTCTCAAATTAAAATAATACCTTATTGTAAGCCTAACTGCATCAGAATGCAAGAGGACAAAGGGCTCACTGCTATCTGGTAGTAAGTTTCCGCTGGCCTGACCAATTCAGTGTACCCCAATTCATTAATGTCAAACTGTATCTGATGTGTGTCAAGTAAGGTATCATTGGAAAACTGAAAACACACTGATCATTAATATTCTTGCATGTTGAGTGTATGGTAAATGCCACACACACATGAAGGATCTGTAGCACTAAAATGTGTTTGCCAGACAAGTCTTGGTAGTGGCTAACAGGTTTCTTCCAAAGGACAAGCCGACACCTCCGGCCAGCTGTCATCAGTATCAAGTGGAAATCACATGGAAAGTGGCTATTCATTTACATTGCAGAGGGCAGGAACAGATTAATTTAAATTTTAGCAAACAGCAGCAGGGGAGGAAACCAGCATGGAATTTCCTTCATCACCAGACTCCATGTTGCCCTCTTCACAACTTGAATGAACTATATTTTGTGGGGTAACTTTCAAAAGACTCCATTTTAAAGGTTCATTGGACTATAAAAGAAAGGGGCAAAGAACCCCAAGTTGTCTTTCACCTAAGACCACTAAGGAACAGTTTGGACTTTGTGGGAGATCCTCACGGGTGGTGGTCAGCCATCTTTCTGGAAGGTAGGGTGATAAGAATCTTACCTTGATCCAAAACTGTAGTTTTGTTAAGTCTGAGTCTCTAGAAAGTGTTTTTCACTTTTATATGCTTGTAACTATTCCTGTCTCTAGCCTTTACACTTGAACTCACTTTAAATCCTATCTCCTTTTGTTAATAAACTTGTTTTACTTTTAATCTAAACCAACTCAGTACTGTGTTTGAATTTAAGTGATTGTTAACTCCACTGAAAGTGATTTTGTCTCTTTAGAGGAGCAAACAAACATTTTTATTACACTGAGTGGTACAGGAAAGGGAAGGGCATTGCAGAACACATGGGAAAATTTGGGACTGGAAGGCATTGGGGTCATCTTAACAGGTGTAACCAAAAAGCTGGTGGATATGAGTGTGTGGCTGGAGTGTAACAAGCAGCCTGCTGGAGCCAGGGTTGTTGGTCCAGAGCTGCTTATCACACAGACACTCAGTCCATGTTTGTATGCTGCCTAGGAATGTCCAGAGAACTACAGGAACACACCAATTTAAGGCACACAGGGTTATAGCCCCTCGCTGGACTGGATTTCACTCCAGAAGGTGACACTTATCCTAGTTTTTCCATTTTAAAGCAGCATTATGCTACTTTATCAAGAACAACTTCATTCCTCCCTGCCAATTTTTGGGAACATTATCTGATCCCAAGTCCTAATCCCTTCCCACAACTAAGAAAGCAAAAAAAACAGTCAAACAAAGATTCCCATAGAATTCAAATTCTGTTGCATTAGGTGACATAGTTTGGAACAACTGATATGGGAGCTGAGAATGTTTCCAATGTATTCCAAGATGTTTCTTTATTTTGCAACCAGATGAAAAACAAAGGAAAACTCATGTCAATTTGTGGACCCTCAGGAACTATTTTCCCCAGCACCCTGAGGCACTGAACTTTAAGACAGCTCTGACCAACTTTATGAAAATAATGCAAAACCTTCCTCTTTGATGAAGCCTTTCCAAAGACAGAAGAACGACAATCAAAAACCCAACACCCCCACTTACTGGCTCTCCCGATGGCTCAAATAAAATACATAGAAAACATCTTTACAAAGTCTAAAACAGAACAGACTTGAAACAAACAAATCATTCAACCAACCAAAAAAGTAGTCCTATCCCAAGTAGACTCTACACTCCCAAAAGGGATCCAAGCCAGAGACTCCATCAAGGCTACCAGAGGTCATTTGTGTGGGGGTAAGTCTCATTGACTTCATTAGGGTTTAGGTATGTGCTTGAGTGCCTTTACTTAATAGGGTGGGTCTTACACATTTTGGTGTTTATTATTTTTGGGTAAGATATGTAAATGGTTAATTCATCAGGAACAAATCAAAATTGTTAAAAGGACCAGCTTTGTAATTTTCATCCCGGTTATCTGATTTCTTCCCCTCTTTGGTTGGTGATAGTAATTGTTTGGGAGGTTGCATGATGCTTATTTATTATAAATTATGTTTTGGTAGGGATTTGGAGGAAGTGTTAAATAGTCTGGAAAATACCAAGGCATTGAGGAGGGGAGGGGGAGTTACTTGTAACCAAAAATAGCAGAGGAGAAATTCTAGGGGAAATATTGGTGATATGGCCAGTCCAGAAAGTAGTGGACGCACCCTAAGTCTTTCACATCTGTATCTGCAGACACACCTACAGCCCTTTCGGTGAGAAAGGGTCTTGTAAGCAGCTCTAACACAATGTGTAAAGGTGAACATAGGCCATTGCCACAAAGACAAGGTAAAAAAAGACTTGCCTCAGTTATGCACACCAATCTGCTAAAATGTAGAGGCACTCTAAGCTATAGAGACAGCACTAGACACTAAATCTTAGTAGCAAAATGAAGCATCAGTAAATAAGTGTCAGAGAGACTGAATTATAAAATTAAACAGGGGTGTGTATGTGTGTATTTTATATTGTGTGTATATATTTTAATGTCCGCTAAATGTTTATTTCAGGAAACATTAGGCAATAATAAAAAAAGTGCCTCCAGGCTTTTCCAGTACTGGATACATCAAAGGGGTTTTTCACTAGTAATTTGGGGAGTTTATGCCTCTGGGTGCCACTGTTGTGATTTCAAAATAGAATTATCTGATGCTATGTGATTTCTTGAATCATTAGTTTTCCATCTCCTCTATTTTATACATATATATATATATACACACACACACCAGTATTCCAAAAAGGTGCCATGCAAGAATAAGAAAAAGGCCCTTGAGAATAAAGGTTCCCTATTAAAATATAAACAAATATATATAAATATCCCTTAAGTGATTATGTGTGGGGAGCTTTGTAATTATATACAGTAACTCCTCACTTAACGTTGTAGTTATGTTCCTGAAAAATGCGACTAAGTGAAACCATGTTAAGTGAATCCAATTTTCCCATAAGAATTAATGTGAACTCTACACAGCAATGATGATTGTGAAGCTTGGTTGAGGTGGTGAAGTCAGAGCGTGGAAGAGGGTGGGATATTTCCCAGGGAATGCCTTACTGCTAAATGATGAATTAGCATTTGGCTGAGCCCTCAAAAGTTAACACATTGTTGTTAATGTAGCCTCATACTCTACAAGGCAGCATGAATGGAGGGAGGGGAGACAGCATGGCAGACAGAGACACACACCGTGTGTGTGAGAGAGAGAGAGAGAGATGTGCATTGCCCCTTTAAGTATGCTGACACCACACTCTAAGTATATTGCCTTTAAAAAGATCAGGAAGTTGAGACAGCAGCTGTGGTCAGCTCTCTCCGTCCTAAGCCCAGTTGTGTCTCCCCCTGCTCTATATAGAGAAGGGATAAGTGGGGGAAAGGAATAGAGGGGTGGGGGACACCCTGACATTAGCCCCCTTTTCCCCCCGCCCCCGCACAGCAAGCAGGAGGCTCCCAGGAACAGCTCCAAGGCAGAGGGCAGGAGCAGCACATGGCAGTGGGGGGAGGGACAGCTGAACTGCCGGCAGTTGGTAGCCTGCTGGGCAGCTGCCGCACAGGGCACTTAGGGGAGCGGGGACCTGATATGGGGGCTGCCGGTCCACCCTGGTTCCAAGCCCCCACCAGCTAGCTGCAATGGGCTGCATTCCTGCAAGCAATGGACAAAGCAGGCGGCTGCCAAACAACGTTATAAGGGAGCACTGCGCAACTTTAAACAAGCATGTTCCCTAATTGATCAGCAACGTAACAACGAAACAGTGTTAACCAGGACAACTTTAAGTGAGGAGTTACTGTACCTCTGAAGGCTTCAGAGTGGCAGCCGTGTTAGTCTGTATTCGCAAAAAGAAAAGGAGTCCTTGTGGCACCTTAGAGACTACACATTTATTTGAGCATAAGCTGATGAAGTGAGCTGTAGCTCATGAAAGCTTATGCTCAGATAAATTGGTTAGTCTCTAAGGTGCCACAAGGACTCCTTTTCTTTGTACCTCTAAAGTTCTCACTGACTTTACACTTTCATATCAGTACAATTACGTTAGATATTGCAAGACACATTCTTGCATCTATATTCTGCCACAGCATGTGCTGAGCAAGTTGGGATGGTATATTGATGTCTGGTTTCTATGTAGTCCTCTCTACTGTTTAAGTGACCAATCATTCAAGATGCTGAGTCACCCAATTTCTAATGGCTTCAGGGGAAGTTGGGACACCGCACAGAAGTGGGCCTTAAATTACTAAAATAATAATGATTTGGTTCCTCTTCTTTTCTTATTAAGCTATATTCACATATAGCGCAAAATTCTCTCCTCCGATGAACATCACTATTGACTTCAATGGAGGGATACTTGTAAATATCTCAGGGGAGAAACTGGCCATGAGAGCTAATACACAAGGATTAAACTACTTCAATGGGCTTCAGACTAGGCCACTAGAAATTACTCACACTGACCCCTGAGATGTAGTGAATGACTTCAGAGGTGAGTTCTATAAGCAGAATCCCTGAACTGAGAAGTTTTCACCTGGCTTTGATTCAGACAATCTCACAGCTGAGAACATACGTAATCCAGCAGACCTCAACTGCACTCGAAGGACAGAGCAGGAGAGACTGTTGCTCAGGTACTTCAATCTTATGTTGGTGGCTTTACATGCCAATGGCAATAGCTAGACCTGAACATGGTGAATTACAGATTGTTGCTGATTGCCGAAAGCATCAATTACCTACTGTTTTGCTACTCCATATCTAGGTGTAAGTGGATAATGGGGAGTTTGATTCTGGATACACTTTACTGTCATGTGGACTTGTATAGTACTGGATCTGTTAAGTAATTACATATGGGGAGTTTTGCAATTACATATCCGGTTCTAAATTTGTATGGAAATATTACTGATATTTATTTTGTGAGGCAGCTAGAATTCAGTGACAGATGCTATAAAAATCAAAATACAAGATCTCATGTCATCTGTACAGACAATTTTTTTTTCAATTGCAAAAAGATTACCCACCACATTAGTCAATGTGTGATGAAACCATGCACTGTGATGGTGTGAATCCAAACTGTATGGAGAAAAAAATCCCTGCAAACCATTCAGAAGTTCATCTCCACCATCAGCTGGGATTGCTGGTTTCCTCCCTTTCCCCGTGCCCCCCTTTTCCAGTATATAAGCATGATAGATATACAGTCATCCAGCCAATGCTTTCTTTCTCACTGCCAAGAGTAACTAAAAGATAACGTAAGTGTGTTAAACCCCAGCAGACTTAGCATGTTCCTGACCTAGAACTACACGGAAATAGATCAGAGAAAATAATTGTTTTTTAAAAAATCACCTATACCACCTTCATCCATTCACTTGAAGCCACCATCCCCTAACACATCCTGAACATCTAGAGAGGTTCACATAATGAAAAAAATCCCCCGTCTCTGTACCTTCCTGATTATACAATGATCAGAAGCTGAAACACCAAAATACAACGGGAAAAACTATTCCCGTGATATTTCAAGCTTGACAGAAAACAGGAAGTATGAGAAATTTCATGATAAACCCTATTCTCATGATATTTCCAAACTGATTTACCATCCAAAGATGGTCAGATAAGCATGCCAATGTATGGATGATTATCTGTAACAAGCTTCCAAAGATAACGAGGAGTCCTTGTGGCACCTTAGAGACTAACATATTTATTTGGGCACAAGCTTTCGTGGGTTAGAACCCACTTCCTTCAATGTTCTTCTGTCATCTAACAAGAAACCAGAGAAAAGTGTAGCCTCTCTCTCACTGGACATTGCAGTGCTTTACAATTACCAATTTATATCATAATCAATGCTGACTTAAAATCTAAATATGATTTGAATGAAAACATTCCAAAGTTTATTTCACAATAAATCTCGTCTATGCATAATCAAAAGCATTTTTTTCTGGCCCAATCAGCACAGACTTAGCAGAATAAAGGCCTTTGGTATGAGCAAAAAATTCCAACCTTGAATCTTGCAATTGCCCCTTTGAGGGTCATATATTGTGCACGTTTCTCAGCGGTGTGTCTGAAATGAATACTGCCTCTATGCAAAGCAATAGGAGGTCACATTATAATTAGAATGCAATCAGCGGAATTGGTTATGACTTGGTTTTCTTTCTGCAGTGACAATCTATGCCGCATATGCCATTACATTAATATTTTCTGCATTACTAAAAGGAAAAAAAAGCTTTTCCACTAAGCAGCTGATATAGTTGTCTTTAACTAAAAGATCACATGAGCTAATCAAGACCCAAACAGTTCACCTTTAAAATACCCAAACCATCTGGCTGGCTGTCCCATGATAAATCTCAATGATAAATGTCTTCGTTTTGATGTTACAAAGGAACCACAGATCTGCTCAGTTTTGGCACAGCTGAAAACACACTGGCAACAGTAGAATAGAACTCAGATGTCCAAAAATATAGAAGTAAATCATTTTGACCTGCAGTACATAATATATTTAGAGGAAACCTGATTGTAATAAAGAAAAGGTTTGGACTCATAATTTCTCTCTGGAGAGGAGGCATTTAAAAAAATGTTTCTTTACTACATTTTACCAGATACACACACAGAGCTTCATATTAGGTTCTTTCGGTATATTTGTAAGTTTTTGGATAACCTCTAAGAAACCTTCAGAATATGGTGGGGGGGGTTTTACCGCCACGCTTTTCTATTCATCCAGATGACAAAGCAGAAAGTTTGAACTGTACATAATCAGAATGATTAATAATCCTTTCACACCAAGAGACTTATTTTCCCAGAGCTTCATCATTGCTGAAAATGGATGAATTGAAACCGGAAGCAGCGTGGGGTTAAGGCAAAGTCAGTGACTAAAGGCTAGCATAAGATTTATATGGATCTAGAGTGACGTAAACGGGGTCTCATCTGAAGGTATACTTTCATGCTCAGCCAAAGCTTCAGAAACAAATTATTTAATCATAAATCATTTTACCTTTTTATGTTACACATTATAAACATTTTCTTATAAATCATGTGTGTGAAAGGTAGATAGAGAAAGTTAAATATAAACATAGGCAAACACTGAGTAAGCCTTTGCACAAAACTCAAACAATATGTCACCAGGAACATGCCAAATGCAAGGCACTGTAGCTGTGGCAATTCTATCCAGTCAAAGGAAAGGCTCAAACCAAAATGTTATGACAACCTGCATGAGATCTCATAATTGTTCAGCAATTTGAACTTATGTTTGCCACTGCTTCAGTTGAAGCACCAGTTTTATTGAAGAACCTCATAGATAGCTAGTTATGATCATTTGTGTGAACCAACTGGAAAGTCAGGATTCAAACAGTTTTGGACTCAAACAATCTCTATGTAGTCACAAATGCCAATTTGTATAGAATCCATCCTTGTAACTATCAAAAAATGCTAGTACATCTTGATTACACATCAAAATTAACTCTGAAACCTGGAAATTAACCACAGAAGAAAAGAAACACATTCTAAACTATCTTACCATTTTACCAGAGTTCACTGTTGAAACTATTTTCTCAAAACTTTCTCTCTAGCTGCTTGTTCAATTATGTGGTGTTTGTTCAGTTCTCTCTAATTTGCACAATCACCTTTCCTGAGCCCTGGACTCAATCCAGTTTTAAACGATTAGTGCAATAATAGAGGTTTCAACCCTAAGCTTAGAAGGCTATACTTCCAGCTAAGAGATCACAAGACTGGGAATTTTTCACAATATTTAGTCTTTATTTTCTTTTATAGACTTTTTTCCCACTGCTTTGTAATATTCCATTGGACAATCACCCTAGAAATTCTTCTGTTTAATTGATTTAGAGCGTTACATCCTCACTTTATCATTGGCTAGCCAAACTATACACATTAAATGCTTTTTATCTTTTCTCCTAAATCCTTTCTGCTAGGTTCTTCATTATTTTGTTGTTAAATTCCTCCCAATTTCTTGATTACTTTCTAGAAATTAGGTGGTCACTACTGAAAGTCAGAATGATATCATTAGTGTCTCACAGTTACTATCATTTCTTTGGTGATTGGTTTATGTACCTTAACCATGGTGTGTCTGAGAATACTTTAGGCATTTACAACACTTCTTCATTTTACTTCTTTCTCTCACTGCAGTATGGGTACTAAGTTTCTGAATTCTCAAAAATTTGCTTTCTTGAAATCGAGTTGCTTAGCTTCCATGTATACATTTCTTATAATTAAACAGCTGATTTTCACATCATGATATGCTGGTATGCCAATAGTTATGTTGCCACAAAATAACGAATGAGAACAAATACGTGAATGAACAGGCAGAGAAAGGAGTATCCTCATTAAACACGTATTGTTGTCATTGAGTTCGGGGCATAAAATCTGTAGTAAATAGAGTGAATGACATAGTTTGAGAGAGCAACAACAAAAAAGAAAAAAAGATTATCAGGTTCTACAGGTTGTACCACCATAGATTTAAGAAAAAGTAAACATAGTAAAGGTGTTGAAGTAAATGTCATGTAGTCATCTCCCTTGTTAGTGCTGAGCTGTTCCCTAAAGTATATTTGTTAATGTCCTGAGCAATATGAACTCCACCACTTCACACAGGGGACTATACCACAGTCTAATAGATACCTCACTGTTAGGAAGTTCTTTTCCCCGATAGTAAGCCTAAATTTCTCTTCTTATTCCATCCTATTATTCACCCTGTAGGACATAAATGATTCCTCTCTACCCTGCCTTACAAAATGTACTTCAAATACACGGCTGCTACTCTGAAACCTTCAAATACTCAGACACTTATAACTGACCCCTGCTCACCAAATACACACACACTTCATTGTTGCTTAGTAAATCTATACCAAGCACATGGGATTAAGTTCTTAGTTTTTCTGCATAAACCAGTCCTTCCAGGTACCTAATTATTTTTGCTAATTTACACTGAACTTCTTACAATTTGTCAATATCTTTCAGATGTCCACAAAGGAATATAATATTCCAAGTGTAATCTCTCACCAAAGCCATACAGAGAAGGACTTATACTTCCTGTGGTGGGGCTTGATGCTCTGCTCTCCAATTACATCAGCATTTTTTTCACCACAAACTCATTTTCTGATTTCCTGTCAGCTATCATTCTTATCAATGGGCCTCTTTCAACATATCTACTTTTCTACATTTGTCCCACTCACTGAATATCTCTGTTTTGGTTTATTGACCCACCCTCAACATATTAGTCTATTTTTCTAAGATGAATTACATTGTTGTTTTCTGCTGTTATTTTTAGCCCCATTTAGGTCCCTCTGTGTTATTTCTCTGGCCTCACGAGTGTTTGCAATACCACCTTAGTATCATCTGTGGCTCACCAATGATATTCCCCTCAGAGCAGACGGCTTCTACAAAAGATCCAAGACACCACCTAAGTCCTGCACTAAGGCTAAAATAGGGCTTAAGTGGTCGATAGGGTCCGGGGGAGGAGGGGTAGGCTGAATGGTATGAAGATGTCTTTTATCCTTGATCATGAGTGAGAATTAGGCCAGAAACATTCTGATGAAAGATTATGGGACTATTCCATGCTAACAAGGGCAGTCCATGTTATAATGGTACGAATGAGTGTACAAGGAAGTGTGTGGAAAAGTAACAATGATCAAACGACTATGGGAAATGTTTTGTCCAGATGGGTATCAATAATTGACTTTTTTATTATTCTTCTGTATGGTTTTATTTTTGTTTTGAATCCAAGTTCAGAGGTAAATATGTGATTTGCTCTATATCTTATTCAAGTTCATTTATTATACCTATCACAATGATATCTAACTCTCTGTGGGATGCGTACAGCAAGTGTAGCCGAGTCATGATATTATCCTACTGCTTTCCTTCCATTTGCTGCAGTAGTTCTGGGAATTATGCCCAGCAGAAGGTATAAGAGAAATGAATCACAGCTCTTTCATTGTTTGATTTGAATTTCATGTTACATGCCATGTGAGTAAATGCCTAACGTGTCTCAGAAAACTACAATAGGATAACTCCTTAGGGAGTTTAAGTCATTATACTCTTCCAGTGACTCCAGAATGCCTGTGAAAGCTGTAGTCCAAATGGAAAGATACTTTCTCCCCCCACCCCAACCCCAAACAATTACTAGACTATAAGAAGACTTGGGACCAATATTTGTATTGATGCTCTTTTATAAAATTTACATTTTCATCTTATTGTAAAGATCTGTATTTTTTCACCAATTTGTTTCAGCTTCCAATGAAAACCAACTTTTAGTACCAATGCTTTCTATGCAATATACTATGAAAACAGATCTCTAAATAGATTGTGGGATGGTTAAAAATTCTGCTGAAATTGAAGCAACGTATACTGAGTTGCAAAATGTTGCAAAATGTTCAATTCATTGAGTCTTTTATGACCACCAATACTGGAAAGCAGGACAAATGCTTAGTGAAATACAGTACATAATTCCTTTTCTTTGGAGCTAATATGGATTATTTGTCTATTCACTGCAAGATCTTACTACCAAACTTTCACCAATCTTTGATCCCTTCAATCAATTTCTCTAACAGCTCTCTCTAACTTCTGAGAAATGATACAATTCACTGGACAGGAGAACAATTTTTGAAGTTCAGACTACCAAACATCAGATGAAATAATTTATTTGGAAAACAACAGGTCAATACCCAGTGTTATGGTTTTTTTCCTCACTGTGATAACCAATAACCTAAAAGTATTTGGCAAATGTTGTTGGTGGAGCAGAAATAGACACGTAAGGTAGAATTTCTCCCTAACCTGTTTGAATAAAGAAGGCAGAAAGCAGGAGAACGTATTGCATAAGCTTTTGAGAATTTACTAATGCTAATATTTATTCATAAAACTGTATGCGAACTATTTTCATTTCCCTTTTATAAACATTAGCTACAGTAGGGATAGACATGTCAACTTTAGTTCATCCAGTCAATAGTTTGCAGAGTAGTTTATAATTTGCTGAGACCTGCATGTCAAATATACCCTGATACAGCAGATAGTAATGCTGACTGCCTGCGCACTCAAACCCACAGGTTAACTTGCATAGCTTGATGAAAAGAAACATGTGGATGTTCTTGATGAGTGAACCTATTCTCTCTGTAATGCTGGAAATGTATCAGAATGAGGTTAATTAAGGAAAATGAAAACATGAAGGCCTTTTGAACCATAAGACTACAATAGTAAGGAATGCTCTACTAGATAATGACGTTCAATGCACTCAGTCTATGAACTTGTCATTAAAACTATGTAGTGACACAGAGGTTGTTAAAATGGTTTTTTTTTTCTTATCCACTGTACTTTTCTTCAGTGTTAATACTAAATAGCTCAAGAAAAAGGCTTTGGACCACTACCCCAAGACCTTTCTTACTTCGCCACGTGGGCACCAATGATACCACCAAGAATGACCTTGAGAGGATCACTGCAGACTACGTGGCTCTGGGAAGAAGGATTAAAGAGTTTGGGGAGCAAGTGGTGTTCTCGTCCATCCTCCCTGTTGAAAGAAAAGGCCCGGGCAGAGACTGTCGAATCATGAAAGTAAAGGTGTGGCTACACAGACGTTGGCGGCAAGAGGGCATTGGCTTCTTTGACAGTGAGCTAATGCTCCAGGAAAGATGATTACTGTGCTGGATGGGATCCCTCTATCAAATACTGGAAAGATCTTTGGACATTGTCTGGCTAACCTGATAAGGAGAGCTTTAAACTAGGTCTTATGGGGACGGTGACAAAAAACTGGCCAATACACATCTTTGCTCAAGTAATGAAGACAAGGGAATGGGGCTAAATTCTGGAGAACGGACTAGAAACCACAACAGCATTGAAGAGGCAAGAAGAAAACGATAGGGCAGTCTGCAAAATATCTTCAATGCCTGTATACCATTGTACGGAGGATGGGAACAAGCAGGATGAACTGGAAGTCATGGTATATGAAGAAAATTATGACTTATTTGGCATTGCAGAGACTTGGTGGGATAATTACCATGACCATAGTACCTGCATTGATGGATATAGCTTGTTCCGGAAGGACAGGTATAGGAAAAAAGGAGGAGGTGTTGCGCTGTATGTCAAGAATGTATACACTTGCTCCGAGGTTCAAGAGGAAGAGAGCAGCAGATCTACTGAGTCTCTGAGTGAGGATAAAAAGGGGAAAGAATAGTAGCAATGTTATGGTGGGGGGTCTATTATAGACCACCACATCAGGAAGAGGAGGACGAAGTGTATGAGGCATTCTACAGGCAGGTAATAAATTTAGCAAACAAACACGAGCTAGTATTAATGGGGGATTTTCACTTCCCTGAGATCTGTCCGAAGACTATTACAGCAAAGCATAATATGTCCTGCAAGTTCCTAGCACGTGTAGGGAAACAACTAGGCGATCATCCATTTTGGATCTGCTTTTGACCAACAGGGATGAATTAGCTGTGAACATGAAGTTGGTCGGGAACTTGGGAGGAAGTGATCATGATCTGATAGAATTCAAGGTCTTAAGGAAAGGAGGGTATGAGAACAGCAAAGCGAGGACACTGAACTTCAGAAAGGCAGATTTCAACCAACTTAGAGAAACAGTAGGCAAGATCCTATGGAAAGACAAATTAGAAAGACAAGGAGTCTAAGGGGGCTGGCAGTTGCTAAAAGATGTAATATTAGAGGCTCAGCATCAAGCTATTCCGATGCAAAGGAAAGATAAGAAGAGCCAGAGAAGCCCAATATGTCTGCACAAGTTGCTTTTTAGCTATCTAAAAACAAAAGGGGATACATACAGGAAAAAGAAGTATACATGGAAATAGCATGAGCGTATAGGGACAAAATCAAGAAAGAATGACATACAGCTGGTCAGGAATGTTAGAGACAACAAGAAGGGGTTCTTCAAATAGGTCAGACAAAAAAAATGATATAGGATGGTATGGGTCCATTGCTCAATGGAGAAGGTGATCTGGTAATGGAAGATGATAAGATGGCAGAGTTCCTCAATGACTACTTTTGTCCAGTCTTCTCACAAAAAATAACATGTGACCAGATGACTAGCAAAGTTACCATAGACAATAAATGGAAGGACGCAGATTGGGATAAGTAAAGAACACATCAGAAATCTTCTGATCAAGTTGAATGAATTTAAGTCAGTGGGGCCTGATGCTATTCACCTCATGGTGCTCAAAGAATTAGCAGAAGAAACCACTTAGAACCACTGGCAATAATATTTGCCAACTCTCAGATGTCAGGAGAGGCCCCAGAAGACTGGAGAAGTGCTAATGTAGTGCCCATCTTTAAAAAGGGGGAAAGGAGGGGTCAGTGAACTCTAGACCAGTTATCCTGACCTTGATACCTAGGAAGCTACTAGAACAATTCAATTTGCAAATACCTGGTGAATTTACTAACAAAAAATCATGCCAAACCAGCTTGATCTCCTTCTTTGACAAGGAAGGAAGGTAACTGGTTTGGTGGATAGGGGGAATGTGTGGACATAATACACCTGGACTTCAGCAAAGCTTTTGACACAGTCCCAACATGAAATTCTCAAAAGTAATCTGGAGAAATGTGGCCTTGGCAGAACTACCATTAAGTGGATACAGAATTGGTTAAACCATCACAAACTAAGAGTAACTATGAATGGAATGATGTCAGTTTGGAAGGAAGTCTCAAGTGAGGTTCCACAGAGATCTGCTCTGGGTCCGGTGTTGTTTAACATCTTTATTAATGAGCTGGATGTAGGAAGAGAGAGCATACTGATGAAATCTGCAGATGACACAAAGCTAGGGGGTGTTGCCAACACTTTGGAGGATAGAGCTAAAATTCAAAGGGATCTTCATAAATTGCAGAACTGGGCTATAGACAACAAAATGAAATTCAACAAAGACAAACGTAAGGTGTTATGAAAGAAAAACCAAATGCACAAATACAGAATGGGGATAACTGGCTTGGCAGCAGCACTGCTGAGAATGATCTGAGAGTTGTGGTAGATCACAACCTTAACATGAGTCAATGATGAGATGCTTTTGCAAATAAAGCAAATGCAATTTTAAGTTGTGTTAACAGAGGCGTAGCATGCAAATCATGGGAAGTGATAGTACTGCTCTACTCTGTGCTGGTTGGGCCTCAGCTGGAGTACCGTGTCCAATTTTGGTCATCAACATATAGATAGGATGTAGAGAAACTGGAAAGGATCCAGAAGCGAGCAACAAAGATGATCAAAGGGATGGAACTCAAGCCATATAACCAAAGGCTGAAGGAATTGGATATGTCTACTTTGGAAAAGAAGAGATTAATGGGAGGGACATGATAGCAGTTCTCAAATATTTGAAAGGCTGCCATAAAAAAAGATGGAGAAAAATTGTTCTGTCTTGCCACAGAGGGCAGGATAAGAGGCATTGGGTTCAAACTACAGAATAGCAGATTTATATTAAATCTCAGGAAAAACTTCCTAACTGTAAGAACAGTAGGACAATGGAACAGACTGCCTAGGGAGGTTGTGGAAGCTCCTTCACTGGAGGTTCTCTGAAACATGCTGGATAGCCATTTATCATGGTTTAGACACAAAAATCCTGCATCTTGGCAGGGGGTTAGACTAGATGACCCTTGCAGTTCCTTCTCCTCCTATGGTTCTAGGATTCTATGATTATGATAGCTGGCTGGTTAAGATGGTCTGAGCACCTGACCCTAGGCAGAGTGAGGAAAAAGTGGCTTTATGCCATCTCTTAATTCTTCTGATCCAGGGATCAGTCAGGAGATGATTCAAACCTCATTACAATTTATAATAGCAGCCTCAGGTTATTCTAAATTGCACCCAGCTTCATACAGCCCTAAAGGGCTGTTCCAGTAGCCAGAAATAGCTTTAGAATGGTGGTACTGCAGTCACACCCTTTCTTGCTCAGGCAGACTCCCTACATAGCTTCCTAGGTCAGGAGCACGGAGCCAAGGAAATCCTCAGGAGTTGCACTAAGACAGCTTTAGGACTCCTTTTGCCACTGTACCAGTGCAAACAGACCAAAACAGGGTCCAGAACCTGCCCCAAGTCTAAAGATGTATATGTCTAATACTATGAACCATTTTTTAAACAGTGAATTTATATAATTGTTTTCCAGACCAAGTAACACTGTGCCCACCATTGAAAATAAGTAACTGACCTCAGAAGCAGCTATGACTCAGTTATTTTGATCAAACAGGAAAGGAAACACACTTCTTCTTGATGGCTTATTTCCAGGTGAATTTGCATTACATTTCATTTCCAGATCTACATTACCAATCATCAATACCACCTTAGTTTAATTGGCTTGCTTTCCAACTTACTCCTCTGCAGTATGGCTTGTGTGTACTAGTAACTGTGCATGTTAGGGATCAAAGCTTATATCTTCCCTCCAATGTTCTGCAAGTGCTCACAGCCAGCTCCTCCTCACTTCCTACAAGGAGCAGCTGCAGCAAGACCTGACATCTAGAGAGTGTAACTTCTCCCCTGCTCACCCACAGAGGTGGAAGGGGATTGGGGGGGAGAAGGTGATCATCCCCTTTGGAATGCAGCACTTTGTATCTGTTTGGGGAGTGATACTCACTGGATTCCATTGTGATCAGCACTGTAATATCCACTAACAGTGGAGTAAAATTTTATTGCAACTGGAGTGGAACCTCACTATAAAATTAGTGGACATCCATAGAAAAGCCCTGAGACAACTTGCAACTTTTACTTCACTATAACCACATTCGCTACATAAAATGACTTTCATATCAAACTACTCAGTGTACTTTGAAAAGCTGCCCCTTGTGTTAACATGCAGTGCCCAGGCTCAAAGCACTTCCATTTCATCAAACAGGCCAACATTCTGTTAATCCGCAGCAAGCATGCTGCATAATCTGAAGATAGAACATATACAAGGATTTCCAATTTTTGTTGGTGTTTGACACCATCTATAAACTGATTTGTTCATATCTCCGCTCCTAAAAAATTCCTTCTTAACTATGTCTCTTACAACAGCAAATCACATCAGCTGGACTGAGGATTACCCAAGACAGCCTTGCTCTTAAAACCAAGGAATTGGTCCTAAACTAGTCTAGGGCAGTGGTGCTCAACCTTTCCAGACTACTGTACCCCTTCCAGGACTCTGATTTGTTTTGCGTACCCCCAAGTTTCACCTCACTTAAAAATGACTTGCTTACAAAATCAGACATAAAAATACAAAAGTGTGTCAACACACTATTACTTAAAAATTGCTTACTTTCTCATTTTTACCATATAATTATAAAATAGATCAATTGGAATATAAATATGGTTCTTACATTTCAGCGTATAGTATATAGAGCCAAAAAACAAGTCATTGTCTGTATGAAATTTTAGTTTGTACTGACTTTGCTAGTGCTTTTTATGTAGCCTGTTGTAAAATTAGGCAAATATCTAGATGAGCTGATGTACCCCCTGGAAGGCCTCTGCATACCCCCAGGGTACATGTCCCCCTGTTCTAGGGACAGAATTATTGAGCTGCTGAGGGAGTGAACCTGAACTCAGGTGAACTGTCCACTGAGCACTTAGGAACCTGAATTCTCCCCAGTGTATGTCACCTAGGGAGGAGGACTGGCTAGTTTTTGATGGGCATCCAGATGCTCAGCAGCAGTTTCTGACCATTGTAAATTGGAGTAGGTCATCTTGCACAGAGTGAATTCTTGCCCCCACCCCCTACACGAAATCCTCTCCTCTGTTCCCTTTTGCCTTCTTGATGCAACCCACCTTATGCTGGTGCGGTTTCCAATCTCTTCCTTAAAAAAAGAAGCAGTACGGGAGAGGAAGTTCACATCAGGGAGAACTGACATAGCCCTAGCAAGTGGAGGAAGTTGGGGAAAACAAGGGGATGGTGCTACAGCCAAAAGGGAAGCAAGGGGTGTCTAAAGCCTGGGTCCACAGTGAAAGTGGGGTGTTCAGGACATTAGTGAAAGGTTCTTATTCTTTTAAGGGAGAGGGAAGAGCTGGGAGGAAGGCTGGAATCCAGTTTGGTGGCAGAGAGAAGATGAAGTCAGGTAAACTTGTCTTCAGTCACTCTACATTAACATTAAAAGTGAGTATATTTGGCTTTAGTGCTCTGAGGTTTAGGTTTTGAAGGTTTAGATCAGAAACAGTAGCAGCTTCTCCTAGCAGTAGCCTAGAGAACAAAAGCATCTGCCATATCACTTGCAAAAGTTTTCCTATTTTGATACCCTTTGTCTACGTAAAAGAATAAAGGGACACAAATCAGACATCAAGAATTATAACATTCAATAACCAGTCGGAGAACACTTCAATCTCTTTGGTCACTTGATTACAGACCTAAAAATGGCAATTCTTCAACAAAAAACTTCGAAAACAGACTCCAATGAGAGACTGCTGAATTGGAATTAATTTGCAAACTGGATACAATTAACTTAGGCTTGAATAAATACTGGGAGTGGATGTGTCATTATACAAAGTAAAACTATTTCCCCATGTTTATTCTCCCCCCCCCCCCCCGCACTGTTCCTCACATGTTCTTGTCATCTGCTGGAAATGGCCCACCTTGATTATCACTACAAAAGGCTCCCCCCCCTACCCCAGCTCTCTTGCTGTAACAGCTCACCTTACCTGATCACTCTTGTTACAGTGTGTATGGAAACACTTATTGTTTCATGTTCTCTGTGTATATAAAATCTCCCCACTGTATTTTCCACTGCATGCATCCGATGAAGTGAGCTGTAGCTCACGAAAGCTCATGCTCAAATAAATTTGTTAGTCTCTAAGGTGCCACAAGTACTCCTTTTCTTTTTGTTTAGGAAGCAATCATAGCACATATTTCATATAACAGAACCGCCAAAATGAAAACCTCAAATCTGAACCCAATTGAATTTTAGATGATTAGATTCAGATCTCCATACCTAAATCAATCCCTAAAATTTAAGTTGCAGCTCAGATTAAAACAAACAGTTCTCATTTTCCAGCTCCAGTTTGGTTACAGCCATAATCTCATGAGATCAATTGCTTGTGTGGTAGTTTAACCTTAAGATTGTGGAAATTTTGTGGAGATAGGTGACTTCAGGAGATTTTCATCAATTAAGGTAGGGGAAATATCCAATAGTTTGGGCCAAAATTTCATTAAGACAGTTATGAGATTTTGAAATCAAATCCAAACTCTGATTCAGCCTCAAATCTCAAACCTTATACAGTATTTAAATTTTATCCCAGTGCCACTCATCTCTATGTATGAAATTCATTGCAAAGTTCCGCTACAACTTCTTGTATAGAAAATCCCTGCTGGCAAGACACTGAAGTACTAAGACATGTCACTGCAAAAGACCTTGGCATTTTGAGGCCCACAAGTGTCCATATACACTTCCAGTTGGTTTATATTTCGATGTTTACACTCACATCATAACTGAAAATCTTGAATTTCCCATTCCTTGTGCCCTAGATATATAATTCCAAGGCTGCAGAGATAAAAGGGATGAGTGACAATATAAATAAGTATAAAATTACTTAGACCATGATTATTAGCAGTAACAGTAAATATATATATTATGGTAGAACCCAAAGGCCACAATACAGAATGGGGCCCCATTGTGCTGGGGGCTGTACAAAGATGTGAGACAATTCTTGTCATGAAAGGTATACAATCTAAAGACCACTGATGGTTTTGCCATCTTCCTACCCATAGCAAGTAGCTAATACTTTGAAATGATAAAAAATTAGTCACAAAAGTACAGTAATATTTTATAATACACTGAACTGTGTTATAAAATTAAAACTAAAAATGTTGTAGCTGAACTGAAATAAGATATCTGGGAATTTTATTGTTCTCCTTGTACATTAAAAATCTGGTTTAATGGTTCCTGCACTTATTGATGGAACCTAGTGTGTTCGAAACATTGGATAGTTTAAAGCCATTATTTCCTTTAATGTCCCAAATTGGTTGGCTACCAATGCTTTATATGGATTATTAATGCATCTCCTGTTGGCATTTTGCCTTTCACCATTTGTCTTTGAGATCTTACTCTAAATTCAAACTTAGCTGGATTTCAGCAACTTAAAAGTTCAGCAACTTATTCCACACATAGGCCCTGCTTGAGTAAATCTTTGAAGCACATGCTTAAGTCCATTCATATTTGCCAAAAAATTTAATCACATTTTTAAGCTTAAAATTAACTGCAAGCTTAAGTGCTTTGCTGAATTGGGGCCATAGTCCTTATGCTAGTTATATCTTGCTGGATAAGAACAACAAATCTTTACAGCAATTGAAAGAGAGTGTGGACCTCATACTTACTTTTTGATTGGTAGGCCTAGGTTAGCTGGGAGGATCACTTGCAATGTTTTGATTTGTGAAGTTTTACACTGGTGTTTTTTCTCTATGTACATTATTATGCACATGAGCTCAAACAATTCAACACATTTATAAGACTTCATTGTATATAAACTACTGCATAAAAAAAGGAAACGAGATTTTACATACCTCATGGTGCCTGGATTCCTCCCAGTTACTATTGTGCGTCAGAGATAAGGTTGTTACTGGAATATAGTATGTCAATTTTCATTTTTTTAAGATAACTTACAAATGACGAATTGGAATCTTTAGAATTGGAATCAGATCTGACTGCAGAATCAGGAACTTGGTAGTTAAATTTTCCTTACATGTACAACCTTAGACTTACACTTAACATGATTTTTGGTTTGATTTGTTATTAAGCTTTCTAGATAATTAAAAAGGTTGATGGCACTCAACAAGAGTGGATATTTATTTTCCACTTAAATAAATGTCAGTGGTGACACTAAATGGCACAATTGGGTTAACATATATTACCCTAAATAAATCTCAAAAATCCGTTTTCATTCCTTTTTTTCCCCCAATAAAATTATTCTGTGAAAATACCAAAGTTAATGATGACTTTATTGTAGACATTTGATAAAGCATTTCCAGTATTGCTTTAGCTGCCCTCTTCATTATAACATTCACACAAAATTATTACTTTATCTTCCAGCTATACACACTGGACTATAGGAAAAGAAGTTTTATAAAAAATCTTAGTATTATTCTGTTCAATTTTCATCAAGTCGTCAGCACTTTAAGATACTAACAGATAGTTCAGAGGTGAAATTACTATCCTAAAAAACATCTCCATGTTGAAACAGAGAGGCAGCAACATTCCTTCCAGATGTGAAAGAAGAAGAGAGAGTCACACTATTCCCTGAGGATGTAAGAACTCTTAGAATTTCAAAGGCTGATGCCAAGAAGCCTCGCCAAATTCACGCCACAAAAATGCTTGATGAATTACTATGGCGAGCATCAAGTTTGCAGATAAATGACTAAAAGTAGACTAGTTCATGCCTTAGTGGAGGAGGATAATTTTCCCTTTTGTTTTGGGAACTTGAAGCATGAAGAATGTTATTGACCATTCTACCTTTCACTGAGCTAAAAACATTTTACTAAGAATCTGTTGCTTTCTAAATTTCCTTTCAGTATGAGTCCATAAATTTAGACAGAAAGAGACAGCATCTCCACAAAACTTCTTATGCAATAGCAGGGCAAACAATTGATTTGTAAATTGTCTGAGTCTCTACAGTAGGTGGAAATTATTGCTATGCAATGCAAAATGCACGGCCAACTCATAAATCAGCTGGATGGAAACTTCAGCCAGGGAAGGAAAGAAGACCTTGTAGGTAAGGTACAGGACAGGGACTCAGGAGATGGAAGTTCAATTCCTGATTCTGCCACAGACTTCATGTGTGACCTTGGGCAAGTCCTTAATCTCTCTGTGCCTCAGTTCCCCAACTGCAATGGGAATAATACCACTTCCTTTTTCCTACCCTTCGTCTGTGTTAGCAGTTTAGACAGTAAAATATTCAGGACAAGGACTGTCTCTTACTCTAGGTTTGTACAGTGCCTAGCCCAACAGGGCCTCAAAGTAGCCGTAATACAAATACATAAATAGTGGCAATAAGTATCCTGAAAATAGATAAAACATGCATAATATTTTTTAAAATCAACTCTTATCTAAGTTTTATCAAAGCAACATCTTCAAGTTAAAGCTGGAGTTCTGAGTAAGGCCACACAAGATTGTTCTTTGTCTAAAACCTTAGCTACAAAAGCAGTCTCTTCATTTTCTTGGGCACTTGGGAATTTGGGAAAAGTTACCCAAATTTGTTACCCAAGGTGCCTACATGCAATAATGCATGTCCCTAAGGGAAAAAAGACCATAGCAGGGAAACATTTTTCTTTTTGACTGACATGTTGAAAGGACAAGTTAAGAGAGAGCTTTCAGGATTGCTACAGGAATTGGCCAGCGGTCACTAGAGTTCATTTCTTGCTTCCAAAGTGATCAAAGATGATTTCTTATTGAATAAAACCAAAACAATTATAACTGCTTAGAAAAGATTTCAATATTGGAATATCAGCTATGAAAGAGACAGGAGCAATTTATGATCCAGGGTAATCTGAATGTGAAGTATTGCTCCAAATGCAGTTTTTAATGACTTTGTTCCCCACCCTCCAATCTCCTAAACATTTTCTGGAACTCTGATTGCCTCAAAACAAATAAAGTCTTCTGTACAAGAAATTATTTTGGGAAAAAGCACAAGGGCGTATTATCACATTTCTTTACTGGCACAAAATCTAAGAAAAACCTCAAGGTGTAAATGATCTGCAGTCTATTTAACATCATGGTTATTTGTTTTTATGGGCGCTCATTATTACTCCTTATCCTAAATTATAGGTACATTCCTAGCTCCATTTTCCAGTGTTCTGCAAGCTCTGTAATAGTGTGGTTTGCTTTTTTTAAGATTTCCAAATCATCCTCAATACCTCGTCAATCAAAAATGCAATGTAACATCTACTATCTGTTATAGTGGTCAGAGACAGCAAACTGAGGGGCACCACAATTTGGACCTCTGATAAGGGCCTTTGCTCAAGACTGGGATAAATGCCATAATCTGGGTAGCATTTGTTATAAAAACATGTTTTGCAATATCTTAAACAATGTCTTCTCATACAAACTGATATGCACTGAATTAGTGTTTAAATACCACAGTTCTTATTTTATTATGGATTATGTACTGAACTAGTTCTGTCAAGTTTAGAACAGTATGACATAATTTTGAGTAAATCTAAGCACATGCATCTTTTCCCATGGAAACAGTATTACAAGTATGCCCATTTCTCCTGTCACAGAAAATTTCCATGAATATTCTGATAAACAGCTGTTACGTTATAGTAGTTTATAGCCATAACAACATGAGCTTCAGCAAAGAAATGACACGGCATCAGAAGCAATCACATAATTATTTTTGTGAACAACTCAGAGAAGTATGCTGTGGATCATTTCAATTTGGGGGTTTACTGGACAGAAAAAAAACACACCCCTTGTGCTTCAGTGAAAAAGCCCTTGCTTTGCTCATTATCTGCCCACTATAGCTGAGGTGGGCTGCCTCTCCCCTCTCCCTGCAACATCTTAAGGAGCACAATGGGTTTGAAATGTTTCACCGATTGGTTTGCTCCTCCCTGGGAAATGCATTTTGAAATTATTCAAAAATGAAAGGTGACAGTGTAAGGAAAGGGGGTCCCTTCATTTAAAAAATATAAACATTTATACTGTGGGGGAACCACATGTTTAGGGGGAAGTTACTTATTAAAAGGAAAAGGAAATATCAATAGAAAATGTGATAATCACTATAGCTGGGATTTTAAAAGGAGGCTATGGGGACTAACTACCTTAGGCTCCTTTGAAAAATTGCAGCCTAGTTGACATACATACAGAGAACTTGGCTAAAAACATAAATTTTCTTGCTGAAAGGTTGCAGTGTAACAAGTTTATTTCCTAGAATTCAGAACCCTAAACATACAAAAACTCAAAACAGAGGGAGACAAAGAAGGCTGTTCCCTAAAGCAGAGCGCCACAACTCAACCCACCTTGCTCTATGCTGATCGCTGAGAACACAGATCACATGCTTGCCTATATAGCTTGCTAGCCTGCAAACAGGTCATGGAAAACCTCATATGAGGGTCTGCATGGACTAGAACCTGAGTCTGTGGGGTGAAGGATGGCCCACACACTGCTGTGCTGCTCCCCAGAAACCATGATAGGGTTGAGCGCATTATCATATAGACCCCACGGAGATAAACACCACGGGAAGTGCCATCTCAGAAAGCAGGACTGATAGCTTCCCTCATGGCCCCTAATTGGTCCAGGTGCCCTATTTAAGCCCAGAAAGAGTTCCAGGAAGTATCAATGAAACAAGGGAGACTCTCTTCACCAACTGTATGATCCACCTGCCTCTCAGCTTGCTCTTGGACTCCTGACCCTGGCTCTGACTCCTAGTTCCTGATTCCAGTTCTGACCCTCAGTGATGCTCCTAGCTTCTCATCCCACTAGAGATGACCTCCCAAAGCCCCGTTTGTGACACGTTAAGCTAGAAAGGAATAGCTTGCAATTTTAACTGTTTTGTATACACCACACCACACATTCAATATTCCCTGGCACTTCTCACAAGAGTAAAGGGGTTCTCTCCTGAGTTCTCAGCCAAAGCTCAACTCGGTTAAATTGCATCTGTGTTTTCTTTCATTGTTTATTTATTTTTACACCTTGTGGAGATTTTCTCCTCAAAAGGAAGGACCTCAAATTGGTAGTCGAGATTGGGAGATGACATGGAGCCCAGCTGAGGCGTTCATTTGATCTCAAGGGAAAGTGAGACTTTTGAAAGACTTCGGATACACACACCACCTCTGGGAGCGAGGAGAAGGCAATTCCTAAGTTTCATGTGAAACACATGAGGTTCTAAATGGCTCTGTAGAGAGATTTCATTTTTCCTCACAGTGAGTACAATACACGTTCATTATCTTCTAAGAAGTGTATGTTTCTGAAACGGACATTTTTATCACTTAAATGCAGGAAGGGTAATTGTGTGATTAAGGCATGGGTCTGAGACTCGGGAGATTTGGATTCAATTCCCTGCTGAGCCACAGACTTTCGGTGTGGCTCTTGGGCAAATCACTTAATCTGTCTGTGCCTCAGTTTCCCTTGTGTAAAATGAGGATAATGGTGTTTCCTTTCTCCTACACATTGTTTGTCTATTAAGACTGTAAGCACTATGGGGCAAGAAATATTTCTGTGTGGACAGCACCTGTAAAATATTTCTGTGTGGACAGCACCTGTGTGGACAGGCCTGTAAAAGCTGCTACTACTACTAAGGAGATCTAGACCGAAAAGTAAAATCTATTTTTCTTCAAAATGTGATAATATAAAGCTCTCAAGTTTTGTGTTGTGAAATCATTTTGCTCTCTTTATTGACCTTTGCATCATAGTGGTTGCCAAAAAAACCCCAAACCCTCAGCATTTGCCAGTGGTAACCACACAGTGGTCAATGGGACGCTATAGTATTCCTGATACTTCAAAAAAGAAATAGTGGTGGTCACTACTGACATTTTAATGGGGATCACTGTATCACTGACATAATGTTATAAACTAAAACAAATCAAAATGTGACAGATTCTACAGTAACCCCAATAATGAGGAGTGTAATAAACTATTTGAGTGAGTTTGTTCTTTGTTACTTGCACACTTATGCTAGAACATTATGGCTATGAAACTAGAAAGGAAACATGGAGATAAGGTTCCGACAATGCTAATGTAACCAAGTTCTCCCTAGATATTGCCAGGGGCCGTGAAGCATAGGATGTGTGTTATTGTACCCCAGGTACTGAGATAGATTTTGCTGGGCACAATGAGGTAAAGTAAAGACAGGGAAAGAACCTCATCCCAGAACAGGATTACAAAGTCTTTCTCCACCAGATACAAAAACTGGATCCAGCAAATGACAGATCCTTTGTTAACTGTGCCCCAAGGCTCCAAACCTCCCTGCCTTATGACATTAGACCAAGCTCCCTTCTTTCCCTATATTCAAAATTCCCATTGTCTCAAGCTTTTCAACTGGTTTAATCAAGCTCTGCAGATTATTGCCCTGTAAGGGGCTGGAGACACCCTGAATAAAAGATACTTTATAAATGCAGATTTCTTTGTTAATCGGAATCTCCTCGCTTTTTACATCATAGCAATGGGAGCTCTTTTAGTCTTTTTTGATTCTGTTTAATTTGTACACAAAGGAAACAGAATAGCAGAATTTTTAAAAAATTAACTGATTTGGGCACTTGTATGTCATGTGACAGACAAAAGAAAATCTAGGGGGAGACTTTAAATCATTTAGAAATGTTTGCAATCACTCCAAAGCATCCCCCAATTTAGCGAGTGTAGCCCTCCTCTTCCCTAAATCATGAAAGAAATCTGTGGGATTGAACCCACAGTTCTGTGCCTTACCGACAAAACCATTTTTCATCTACAATTGCTTTTGTGCTATGACGAGATCGTGCCCAATCCCACTAATTTAGGGTTCTCATAAGGCGTTAAAGTCACATGAAGAAAGGGTAAAAACCACGAATTGACTAATGAATTATTTGAGAGTGAGCTGATTTGTCTAAATATTGTAATTGTCTAGAAGACAAAAGATTTGTCCATATTTCATCTCCAAGCACATATTCTCATTGTTCATAGACTGAAGGAATTCTGACAACCATCTTGAGATGTTAGATTTATAAGTGTCTTTCCAATGACATATTTCAAAGCATTTAATCATTGACATTGTAATACAATCTATCAAGCACTTCTTTTTTATTCCCTTTTCCTTTCCTTTTTAAAAACACTAGTCATCAAACTATTTTTAATTAGTGGTGCATGAATCTGAACAAGCTGTTTTTAAGGTATTTCCAGCCTGTCCCCAAACTGGTAAAAATTGGAAATCTCAAAAATAGATCTCATGGTGGAATTTCTAAATGGATTTCTCTCTTAAGAGGCGCTAATAAGTTTGGATGCACTCCAGAGAGGATGCAGCCATAAATATCACTTTGTGCTGTTGGATCTTAGCAGTTATAGGTAAACTCAGCCAATACTTGGATGACAGATCATTAAGGAACATCTGAGGACTGTAAGGAGTTGAATTAATGTTTTAACAACAAGCAACCTTCCTTCAAAGTCAGTACTGAGCCAGTGTTGTAATATGGTGGTATGGAGCATTTTGCCACTTAAGGGGGCATTTTTTGAGGTGAGATATAAAGCTGAAGTCTTGTCCAGCTGTGACAATTAAAGATTAGGAGTACTTGTGGCACCTTAGAGACTAACCAATTTATTTGAGCATAAGCTTTCGTGAGCTACAGCTCACTTCATCGGATGCATCCGCTGGATGAATGCATCCGATGAAGTGAGATGTAGGCTCACGAAAGCTTATGCTCAAATAAATTGGTTAGTCTCTAAGGTGCCACAAGTACTCCTTTTCTTTTTGCGAATACAGACTGACACGGCTGCTACTCTGAAACCTAATTAAAGATTAAACTCAAATAATTATATTCTGCCTATATATGGTGAGATTTTCAAACTCACTGAGCTCTGACCTAAGTCTGCTCCCATTCCAGTCAATGCTGAGTGTTCCTGAAAATCCCCCTCATAATGACCCAATTTGGTGGTAGGGGCTATTGCTACAGAGTATTTTGCAGTGAACAGAGTATTAGTGATGGAATCTCTCTACATAACCTATTATACACACAGAGAAAGTCTGATACAGCTGATTTCCACCCCAGGGTATGTTCCTCACCAGCTCGATAGACAACAGCTATTAAGCAGAAATATATCTAGACAGCCAACTAATAATGAGAACATATTACACATATACAGCACTTATCACCCTCAAGGATTTTAAAGTGATATATACAGGAATTAACCTATTTCTGGGGTGAGATGCAGCAACAGCTTAACAATGCACAACAACATTGCCTCAACTTTATATATTGCCATATATATTTCAACATTATGTTACTCTGTGTGTGGAGACTTGGAGTTTCATATATCCAGTCACATGTGTATGGCTTAAACACTTGCACTTAGTTGCTTTTAAGCATGGAGATGTCTATCATGTGCATAGATTTTTCTCCAATATTTTGTGCAAGTTTAACTACAGCCATAGGGGAAAACAGACTAGAAATTCCCCGAAGTATTAACTTAGATGCTTCCAAACACAGTATTTCAAACCTCCAGATCAGAAAAATCATTGCATGAACTGATTGAAAAAGCCTTTTATATTAAACTTATTAAATTTGGGGATCTGAAAGAGAACAGAAATCCAATGGCCTTTTAATTATGAAGTAATGGAATAGTATTTGGGAAAATAACAGATATCTTCAAATCCATAAATCAGTGCTGTCCAAGAAAGCTGTAAATGGATATTAAATGACGTATGCTGGAGCGTGAAAAAGAAATAAAGAATACACAAATAACAAAACCAATCAAAATCTTGAAGTAATCCAAAATGCGCTAGCTTCTTGACTTCAAGACTAGAAATGTTAACTCTCACCATTCATATTTTATTACATTATTTCTATTTTTGCTTTATATTTCATTCTTCACTCCATCATCATATTTAGAAAATATCTGTGATCAAAGATAAATTTAGTTGTACATTTATGTATTATGATGATTCAACCTTGCTATTGCAGCTATTTTTTTCAACATCTTTGAAACAGGGAACCAGTTAAAAGTCAGTGTTATAATATCAAGCCTGTTTAGATTTTAAACAAATCTTATCACATAAGAGCAAGATGGTCACACAGACTGGAAAATAGGGTTCAAGACCTGAGTTGTATGAACTGGATCCTGACTGCCCTGATCAACCGCCAACATGCATTGAAAGTGCGCAGCACCTTTCGAACGAATTCAGAAACTCTGACAACCTAGCTAGTTCTCCAAATTTTCAATAGAATAAGACCAAATTCAACTCTCAGTTACACTACATCCTGAATAACTTCTCCATCTTCACGGTAATAATATTAGTTCAGCCTACATGTGGTATTCTAAATTACATTTATATGCCATTGCTCCAGGTTTACAAAGCTGAAACAAAGTAGAATGTGACTCCATGGTGCAATATTTTAACTGTGGTTAATATTTTAACTCACTCAAAAGTACACTGATGGAGTTCACATTTTTAGATGAGCACACAACCATACTAGAGCTTCACAATAGAATCTCCTAAATAATACTCATAGAAAAGACTGTATATTTTTAATGTTCCTATCACAGACTTTATTGTAGCCATTCCTTACATGGAATTCCCATTCAAGGCATTTCTAGTCGCCACCTCAGGCCACTGCAAGCTCATTTCTAGGACTCTGTTCACAATCACCTCTAGGAATCTTTCAGCATTTTGTTTTTCACGTACTGTAGCAAACACAACTGTATTTGATATGATTTTTCAACAGATGTTCTAGTTTGCAATTTACCAAGCTGAACCTCATATTTAACTTCTTGGTGTTTTCTAGTGTTATTTCTCCCTCCCTGAGATTCCCAGCATCACCCAATTGAATGTCATCTGTAAATTTAACGTACTATTCTAATTTAGCCTCTTTTTCCAGATCATTAATGTGTTAGCTTTTAACATCTGGAACATGGATTCAGATTCTATTTGGGTCATAATGAAATTACAATGAGTTTACGGGCTTCACATTAGTCTCTATTTATTCATGACTAAAACCCATCTCGACTAGCCAGTGCATGTATGGGGAAGCTGAGCTATGGACTCACTTCTCTCGCTCTTCCACTGGGGGTACTGTGTGACACTAAGGCAGTATGATAGGATAACAAATTCAGGGACTGGAACTGTGCTTGGTCTTTAAGCGAATAGCATGAAGGCTCCTTGTTCCTTCTCCACATTGTGCACCTGTGGAAGAACTGGGCAAAATCAGACCCTTATTTATTAACCTTAAGTTTTTCCAACCTACTTTACTAAACATCATCATTAAATCTGTGGGTATTCTAATAAAATTACATTACAACGCTATGTCATTTCAGAAGTAAAGCCTATGGTTCCTTAGCTTTTATAACACAGAGCTTAAACAAATTTACTGAATTTTGCCAGTGCTTCACTATGTGATTTTAGGAGTCTATTTTCCCTAGTGACACGTAAGTACTAAAATTGCAATGCATTGTATTTTGTTCTCAGCAGGTGGGAGAGTGCATAGTCAATGGGTTATTTTCCATTCTTCATTTCAGTTTTATGCAGCCACAGGTGGGGGGTCTCTCGAGAGGATGCTTACGTTTACTAGATGCTTTAGAACCACACCTGAGCTTTCTTAAAAGGCACTTATAGAACACACAGGTGTTGTCAGTCGTGCAGCTCTCAAACCATATAAGCAGTGGTGAGCTGGAGCCGGTTCTAACCGGTTTGCGCGAACTGGTTGTTAAATTTTGAACCAGTTTTAGAACCCGTCGTTAACTTGCTTCCCTGCAGGGGGCGCTGAGGCTTTGATGGGCTCCGGCCGGGAACTGATGTAATTCCTCCTCCGGCCCCCGGGGGTGCTGTGCTGCGGGAGCCATGTGGGCTGCCGCCTGGCCCTGGGGCTCCTGATGCTGCCTGGTGGGTCCCCGGCTGCTCTGCTGGGCCTGGGCTGCGTCCTGCTGCTCTCCCCGTGAGTACCCACCACCCTGCCCGCAGCCAGCCCCTGCCTCCAGCCCCCCCACCCCCGGCACCCCCTGCCTGCAGCCAGCCCCTGCCACACCCCTGCCCTGCCTCCAGCCACCCCCGCACTCCCTGCCTGCAGCCAGCCCCCGTCTCCAGCCACCCCCTGCCCTGCCTCCATCCACCCCCGAACCCCCTGCCCTGCCCGCAGCCAGCCCCTGTCTCCAGCCACCCCCGCACCCCCTGCCCGCAACCAGCCCCTGCCACACCCCTCCCCTGCCCGCAGCCAGCCCCTGTCTCCAGCCACCCCCGCACCCCCTGCCCGCAACCAGCCCCTGCCACACCCCTCCCCTGCCCGCAGCCAGCCCGTCTCCAGCCACCCCCGCACCCCCTGCCCTGCCCACAGGCAGCCCCTGCCCTGTCTCCAGCCAGCCCTGCACCCCCTGCCTGCAGCCAGCCACTGCCGCAACCCCTGCCCTGTATCCAGCCAACCCCTGCCGCACGCATCCCCTGCCCTGCCCGCAGCCAGCCCGTCTCCAGCCAACCCTGCACCCCCCAGCCCTGCCTGCAACCACCCCCTACCTCCAGTCAGCCCCTGCCCGCAGCCAGCCTGTCTCCAGCCACCCCCGCACCCTCTGCCCTGCCCGCAGCCAGCCCCTGCCACATGCACCCTCTGCCCTGCCCGCAGCCAGCCCTGCACCCCCTGCCTCCAGCTAGCCCTGCCCCACGCCCCTGTCTGCAGCTGGCCCCACGTCCACTGGTGCCCTGCAGTTCCCAGGGCAGTTACCCTGCACACCTGCTTCAATGAGGAGGGCAGGGAGCAGCTGGGACCCACACACGTGCACACCCTAGGGTGACCAGACAGCAAGTGTGAAAAATCAGGACAGGGGTTGGGGGTGTAATAGGAGCCTATAGAAGAAAAAGACCCCAAAATCGGGACTGTCCCTATAAAATCGGGACATCTGGTCACTCTAGCACACCCCCAGGGAGCGGCAGGGACCCACACATGTGAAACGGAGCTCATCTCTAGTTCAGGCCCATCTTTTTAAAAAATAACTTTAGGCAGGGTTAACATACATCCGTATTTTCCCGGACAGGTCAGGCTTTTTGGTTCTTAAATCGCCGTCCCTGGATTTCCCTCCCAGGAAAATACGGACATATGGGAACCCTGTTGGTACACAAAAATACATACTGGGGCACATCCCTTAAATCAGAACTTTTTATAGGGAACCGGTTGTTAAGATTTTGGCAGCTCATCACTGCATATAAGGCAACACAATTGATGACAACTAAAAAAGATCAACTAACCTTCTTACTGTTAAGGCACACAAGACAGCTTCACTTGTTGATATCTAGTGTTTTATCCTTTAAAATCATTGATTAGTCTTGTTGTCTTCGGGAGTACAAAGCTAAAGAAGGGTTCTAAGATATTTGCAACCATCTATTCTTCCGTCCAGTGAGAATACTAAGACACAGAAATTATTATAAAGCCAAAAGAGGAAAGTTGTTCAACGTACTAGGTGACATTTTCTTTTGGAGCTCTGATCAGCAAACATATAATTACATCACGAATATAGTCATTCATTTCCTATAAAATGTTGACAGCTTTTTCCACTCACATAGGAAGAGACACTGAAACATTACAAAGATACCTCTCTCTTTCCTGAAGGCAGAATTAAACACACACACAGCATCTTTTTGGCTGCTTCTGGATTGGAAGACATTTACATGTAATAGCAAGATGTGTGTGCCATAAAGAACCAACACGCAAGGGGATAAAATAGTTTTATTGCTCTGATGCAGATGGCTGCCCTTCTGACTGTGCAGGAAATTTATTTTCTTGTTCTTTTTCCTTTTAATTGTAAATAGGCTTCTACATGCATTCACCATGTGGGAATTAGTATTTTGTTTCTAATGACACCCTCACACCCACCCCTCCCCACAACTGAGAAACACACATTCACTGTGGGACAACAGGCAGAGGCCCCATTAGAATCTTGCTGGTAAGCATGGAACCAGAATGTGACTCCCACGGAGTATGGCAGCTGAAAATGGAAACATCCAATTTATTTTAATTTTAAAATACCATCATGAATAATGTGAAAATGCAGAAGTACTTTTTTGTTTGGGTGGTGGTGGGGAGGAAGGAGCGAAACGTATGGAAGGCCAGATATTCAGAAATGCATGGAATGGGTACAGCCACAAAAATATGAATGCACATGATACACTTCAAAAATCCTGTATTTGTACATGCAAAGTGAGTACCAGGTTGCTTAATGGCCCATTTGCACAGGCAATTATCCAGTGTTTTAGCATTTTATTTGCCCACCTGTTACACCCAGCTCTGAATATCTGACCTATAGCGAGAGGTCTCATCTATGAAATACTGAGTCTCTCCTAAAATTATGCTTATGGCAGACTTCAATTTTTTTTAAGTGAACCACAAACACACATTACACAATTGCTTTCACTAACGTTAGTGCAACAACCTTAAACTTTGTATTTTCTGATTTGGTGAGTGGACTGTCTTTTGTCACGGGGCAGATTTTGATCGCCCTGTTAACCTCGCATGGCACCTTACCCCACAAGGAATCCCATTGTGGTCAATGGGGATATTCATGGAGTAAAGGGGCTATTCAGTGAGAGTAAAACTATGAAAGTCTGGCCCTGTGTGTTTGTAAATCACCTAGCACACTATGACTCTAATTCTGACTGAGCCTTCAGGGCAGAATTGTAAAAATGATATATTATAAAAGTGCATGTAAATTCCTAATCTTATTTCATTAAATAGATTTTGCATTTAATATACATATTCACATGGTAAAGCATCTTACTTGACATACCACTATATTAAAAGATTTAATGATACTTCCATTAGAAACCTTTATTTCCAAATGTTCATAATTTTTAAATGGAAAAATAAAAAGCATGTTTGCCTGGACTTTAGTACACACCTTAGTGGCAATGTCAGTTTTTGGCCAGTTGTGTTAGATATACACGAGGGACACTGCTCATTGCATGTGGGGCAAACCCTCCCCACCCCTGGGTTTAGACTGGTTCCAACCTTGGCAAGTGGACAGCCCAGTTTTGGAAGGATACATAGGTCTAGAAGGAAGCAAGGAAACAGATATCAAGAAAATATAAAGAAGGTAGGGGGACAAGCTTCTGTTTTCCCCTTCCTGTGGCTGCACTTACATGACAGTTCTCTTGGAGAAAAACTCTGTTGAAGGTTGAGTGTGCAAGAACTACTCGTTTTTCATATGTACAAGAATCTCCTTGCAAAAATACAACCTCTAGTTTCACAACCTGCTTGTAAGACAAGAGTTCATCTCGCGTATTTTCCCACTTCTTCCCCATTACCATCAAGTGCATGTTTTGCCATTGTTTGACATATAGAATTCATATTGACATCAGGGAAAGCTCAGTGCACAGAATAAATGCAACACAAGGACCTGCACTGCAGGTGGGAGATGTGACTTTTGCCATTAACAGTATCAAGACTAACACTTACTCTGCATTACAGAACAGTACATACTGTATTAATATAGTGCAATGGTCAGTGTATTATTAAAAATAGTGTAAAAACCACACCGTTTCAAATTCCATTTAAACAAGGGTTACAATCTGTGTGCTGAACATTCATTAATGGTTTTGAATCAAAATAGAGAGGAGGACTATAGCAGGTGTGCACATCTAAGCATTTCAATACACTGTAAAACTGTATGTAGCCAACAGCTTCATCATTTGGCCTTTCTAAGCTCGGAGACAGGCAATTTTTCATGATTTTACCATTTTTGGCCAAACAAACTTTTTAATTAAATATCCCACATGATTCCAGATGTTTGTTTATTTGTTCCAATGAGGCTGTAAAATTGCCTGCGTGATAAAATTGGAGGACTAGTGCTAGAACAGGCTAGACTGGAGCACTAACTAAACATGGGAACTCTCAGGAGTATGACTACACAACAGTGCTTGTGCTTTGAAGCCCATTCCTCTGAGGGAGCTGTAATACCATGGTTACAAAAAATAGCATGACTGGACTTGTTTGTTCTAAAAAGATTATTATTATAGAGCCAAACGGCTGGTTTACTGGCCAATTTTTTTTTTTGATTGCCAATTGTGTACACACTGAATTTCTAAGGCTCCTGCAAACCTAAAGCTAATTTTAATATCAGTTTACTTTGTTGGAGCCAACCTTTTCACAACTTTCTGTCATTTTATAGACTTGGTGTTGGGAGGCTGAGCATTTTCATGGTTTCTTGATACTTTCATGACAAAATGAGCTACGTCTTGAAAAATCTGAAGATTTCTGTTCCATTTAAGCTTTTGCAGCCACAGCTATTTCCCCATTATTCATTTTCTCTCTGATCTGAAAGGGATGACTGGCAGCTAGGTTTGTGGGATGGTTGTGGTGAATTTTGGGAAAGTCATGATAAAAACTCAGAAATTATGGAGATATTAGGGAAAATATAAAGAGGTTCAGGCATGCTTTGAGTAGCTTAATCTGGGAATGTAGAACTTTTCTAAGCTAAATCTCTAAATGTAATTTGAAAATAAATGCTGGTATTTTTAAAGTAGTCTAAGGATGCTGGTCTTCCAACACTCACTGAATATGAATGAGACTTGGGCACCTGACTCCTTATGCTTCTTTGAAAACCACAAACAAAAGTTTTAAATCTCATTCTTGAAATTTTAGGTACTTAACTTCTTCCTCTTCCCCTCTTACACAGTCTTCTTCAAGGCCCAAGATCTCTTATTTATCCATCACAAAAGCTACCACAGAGCTACTTCTGCCTTCTGGTTGGCCTGCTCAACAACACACAAACAGTTTTCTCCTGCCCATGGATTCAGAACTTCTGGTTCAAACCAAGCAATGCAGATGAGACTCACAAAATAATTTAAAAAAAATTCTTATTTAAAAAGTATTAATTCAACTTTTCCGAACCTCAGAAAAGGTTTTATGCACGTTTTAGCAAAGCTTGGAGTCAGTTTACATAAAATTCCAAGTCCATTCACCCATCCCTAGTTCCACATGACTGGCTGGCACAAGATAGTGGTTGTTTTTATGCTGAAGTTTTAATCAACAGTATCCTAATTCAAATCCAACATTCTCTTGAAGCACAGAAAAGAAATTGTGACTATAAGTGACAAGAACATGAATTCAATGATCCCCAAAATGTATTTCTTAAACCATATTAGTCAGGGTCAAAATCCAACTGCAATTTACTCCACTTTTGGTAAAGTCTCTGTGCTTTATAGCAAAACACATGGACACTGAAACAGACCCTCACTACTTAACAAGTAACTCAAATTTGTCCCACTAAAGGCCACTGCTTTTCCAGAGCAGTCTCCATTCCAGTGGCAGCTGCTACAGGGATGGCAGCAGTGTCAGCCTCATTGCTCTGCCTTTTCATGAGATCCCCAGTAATAAGCCACTCCTTGGTACAGGGACTAGTGGCTCACTCTTCCTACATGAACATCAACTGCAGCAGCAGGAATCATCCAATGGTGAACAACCCACCTTCCTCAGAAAAGTCCCACTTGAGCAGCACCAGCAAGAGCACAAGAAGGTCCTGTTCACCCCCTACAACACAGAGTTCCCTAATCTCCTGAAGCCATCTTCTCACCTCATCCGCATTGCAGGGACTTACGTTGCTTTGACGACTCTCTAATGGAGCTAAGTACCATTACCACTGCCACCAACTGACCCTTTTTAATTTATTTTTCTAAATCCCTGCCACCAAGTTAGTCTAACCATGCCTCCCACTCTTCACCCCACCCTCACTTCTCACCATCACCTTCTCTCCCACCCCTTCCTGTGTGTTTATGTACCCTTCCACATCCTCTTTAACATCCATCATCTCAATTCCAAACCCAGCCAACTGTGACGTTAGCATACCAGGTGCCAGCTTATGCCAAGACGCCAGACCGCAGTGAACACTGACAAAAGCATAGCTGGAAAACAGTCCAGCTTACCTGTGGGTTAGTATACTTAAAATAGATACTAGCATTTTAAGAATGTGTTTAGACTTTATGGGATGCTTGTAGAATACTGCATATATTAATCCTACTTATAACTTCTGTATCCCATGTTATAATGTGATGTTTAAATGTTTGCTCTGTAACTATAAAGATGTTTGCTAAGACTGTAAATTCCCCAAAGTCAGGGGAGAAGCATTACTAAGTGTGAAATACCAGTTCACCAGAAGAGGTGTTATGGCCTCCTCAGTGAAGGGAATTAGACAAGCCACTGTGGACGGACTTTGTCAATTGCTTTCCCCACAACCCTGAAGAGGGTACATGCTCAATCCCTCATCCCATCACAGATTGGATGCTGGGGGAAGGGAATACAAATAACTGTCATAGAGAACTTATTTTTTCACTGCGTGACCTCTGAGGGGTGAGGATTTCTAAGCATATGCAAGGAGTTCCCAGCTATTTTGCCTGACACTAACCTGAACATTATGATTTTTGGTGTACAGCAACCATCTATCACAAAGTCAGGCTTGCCTGGGTGGCAAGAGAGACTGGAATGCCCAAGGGGACTGTCTATGACTCCATGGTATGACTGTTATAGCGCTGTAGGAGTTTACACTTGTTACTGGGTTGGTGAAATCAAATAATAAACATACAACCCATTTGTAGTTTTTGCCCTTGATAGTCTGGCCTGAGGTCAGCACTCACAATCAGAAGCCACTCTAGGCAGCATGACACCAACCAAAATGTCAGAACCATCGTGGCACGTAGACTGGATTTCCATCTTTGCAATTCTTCCTTCAGCAGGAGTCAGCATGGTAAAATTTAAGTTTCTTAAATTCCTCCAGTTCACATCTTCCAACCTCATTCATGATCGGCCTTTTGTTCTAATTCCTTTGACCTCAGCTCTAAAATCTCCTTAAAAGTATCTTCTTCTGCATGTTGGACATAACCATCATTGCCATCACCTTGTTCTCAACTGGTGCAAAGCTGCAAATTGCCAAAACCATCAAGATGTGTATGTAACAAATTCTGTGCAGGATAGCGCAGACCAGGCTTTCATCTTGAACTGCTTATTCCAGTCTTGTTATCAGTAGTGCTAACAATAGAGTGGGAGATAATTCTGGATCCTAACGCAACTTGCTGTTGGGAAGTCGTTCCTGATATTCAACATAAAATTTCACAGTGACCTTGTTCCAAAACACGATCATTTTGACTGCCGCTCCCCACACACCCAATCCTGAGTTGTGGTTATTTCACTTATACTGTACTAGCTAATCATAGTTTCTACATTCGGGGGTCTTTTAGCCACTTTGACTAGTAACTTGTGACATGCTGCTTCGCCCTATATTGCATTACCAGCTGAAACATATAACCCAATGCAAAAAACAGAAATGATGGATTCTCTATGAAGTGCCTTGCTTGCTTTCATACAAGCCAACATAGCAACATACAAGCCAACATAGCAAACGTCTCTCTATTTTCATAATATCTCTGCCTGGCATGGAACTTCCATATATTTTATTCACTTAAAATTCCCTCTTATTCATCTCAGTTTGACTTATTAAATGAGTTAAAGCCAATACTCCCTATTTATAGTTTCTGTTAAAATTTATTTTATGATCCCTCAGGTTAACTAAATGATAAAAACTACCCACAGATATTTTTTTGGATGGCACGCATTAAGCTGCTTCATGCAGAGATATAGAAGAAATCAATTCCTAAGCATAAAGTGTAGTTCACATTAAGGAAACTGCAAACTATAACTAATTATGATAAGTTGCTATGTAAATTATTCTCTGACATTCCCAGCAATCAATTTAAAACTTAAAATAAGCCTCTGGCTGGAAAATGGGATGAGCACCTAACAATTGTGTCAATAATAATAACGGAGAAGATTGTAATGATAATATAAACAGGATAATTATCTTTCTGGAAGCAAGTTTTCATGCAAACTGATTTCCTTTGCGTTTTTATGTCTTTGATTTAAGAAGAGTGTGATTTTTCAGTGTTATTTGTATATCCCCTAGAAAGTCTTCAATAATGAACCCCCTTATACTTTAACATTTATTATAAAGGGATACTTCAAAGTCAATTTTATGTCACTTACCATTTTAGAAAATGTTTAAGACATCATTTTATAATCTAGGCCCCAATTTCTAAGACATTTATGCATGTGCTTAACTTTTCTCATACAAATAGTCCCACTTACAGTCAAATTACTTGAAAATACTTATTTTTAAATTAAGCTTCCATTGGACTAGAAAGAGTTACCAGTGGAAGGTATTTTTTGGGTTGCAAATCATCCCAATTTACACTGTTATACTCCCTCTAGCCCAACAGAAGCTTATTTTAAAAATTGGATTTTTCTGTAGAACCCAGAAAACTTTTTCCTCTAATGCTGAACTGACTTTTGTCATTCATGCCTTCATCTCTTCTAGGATAAATTATTGTAATTTGTTTTTAATTAGGTTTCCCTTGAAATTGATCAAGAAACTGCAACAGTTGCCGAATGAGACTGCCTGACTCTTCCTTGATATAGCTGTGAGGGAATCAATAACACCTACCCCTCTGTGATCTGCTCTGGTTGCTGGTGAGACAATACGTTTAATTAAAGGTCTTACTGATGGAATAACCATTAATCTAGGTCCAAGGTGACTCTGTCCTATAGTCCTGTTAATTACACACTTTAAAAATCTAGATTACAGATGTTAGTAATCTAGACCTACTCTGTGTCTCCTGTGCTCTCCCTCCAAAGCTACTTCTGCCCATTCCTAAGGTTTCATCTAGCTTTTCAGGTCGAACTGACAAACTGTTGTTGGTTCAGTAACCTCATAGCTGTGACGCCCTTCCTGAATAATCCACAGGAACCTCTCTAGCACTCTCCACGGCTCAGTGCAAAGGGTTTCTTTTCAAGTCAGCTCATCTGACCAGCTATAAATTATAAGTTCTTTGCTGCCCCTTCTGTAGTCAAAGTGGAAGATTCCTTCTGAGCCCAGTTTTAATTTAGCTATTGTTGTTGTTAACCTTTGTAAAGTACCCAGGAACCTGGGGACAGATGCTATGTAAGTACATTTTTAAAATACATACATATGCAATGAAGGTAGTAAATCTTCCTTGAGAACATAGATACTGGAATGTCTGGCTGGCATGGTGATTGCAAGACAGTCAAAGGGACGGCTAAATATCCAGGAACAAGTGATGCCTCACCTCCTAGAGGAAGCCCTAAGGTTTGTGAATGGATTTTGTATGCTTTATCCTTTGTACACACTTCCTGTGACAATTACATTGTGCTTAAAAAAATAATAATGAAACTCAACATTCCGAGAATGGGGCACAACATAATGACCACAAAGAGAGTGACTCCATGACCACTAGTCAACTATAGTGTTTGACTGCATTCATTTCCAGAGTTTCCTATTCCAGTTTCATACACTGGAAGCCTTCTCACAAACATGTATGTATGTGTCTTGGTAGAACATTTCCCACTAAATTCTGTTTCCAGGTAGGAATTGATGACTTACACCATCCTTTGTATGTTGTCCAGTCCCAGGTCATTATTAATGTCTGACAATACATGCATATGAAGTGCTTTCTGCTGTCAGAGTTGAAAACAAATCATAGAAGGTATAACATTTCATTAGAAGCAAGGATCATTATATGGACCGCTGTGACCCTGGGAATCCCTTCAGTGTGAATTGGCAGAGAGTTCACCGTACTGCAACTCACATCAGGCCTGACACACTTATTACTTCCAACACACTATTGTCATAATATGTATCTAAAAGGTCTCATATAAGATATCATATGTAAACTGGAAATATGCTGATCCTGAAAATGATTATGTGATGTATGTTCAGGTTATGTACAAAGGGTTATATATGTGTGTTGGAAATATATTCTTCAAAGGTTTTTGGGAGGCAGTGCATACAACACACCTGCCTTACATAAAGGAATATGTATTTACCTGCCTGACTGGCTTGATTACAGGAAGGGGGACAATGAAAGTACATTTCTATATAAGGTAAACAAATCAATCAATCAAACAAGCAGCGGAGAAGACAGTTCAGCAATCATGCCGGGGACAGAATCTGCACCTCAGAAAGCCTTCCTGGCTCTTGAGGGACAGACAATGGAGTTCAGGTAATATAAAAACATTTTAGTTATCCATCACGTAGGGGACATAAGGAACAGGAGCCTGTGGATGGTGGATTCTCTTGGCCTGAAGGGCAGGAGCTGCTGATAACGGGTTGTGGGTGAGAAACTGCTTTAGGCAAAGTTATAACTTGTTAGAATTAAATTTTACGCATTAGAAACCATGTTTTGTTTTGTTTTGTCTTGTCTGTAACCGTATCTGTCGCTTTTCCTCTTGATTAGTCTCACTTATAGCTCTGTTCTTTGTTAATGAACTTATTCTTCGTTTTACTATAAACTATCCCAGTGATATCTTGCTATGATGTAAAGTGTGAGTTTTCAGCTACACTGACAAGTTGGTGTGTGTCTGTCTCTTTGGAGGCAGTGAACTTAATTTCTGTAAGTCTCCAGTGAGAGGACACTACAGAGAGACGTCTCTGGGGAATTGGATTTGTCAGTGTTTTTTCCCAGAGGCAAGATGGCAAGGAAAGAAGTCCTTCATAAAATGTTACTGGAGACCAAGTAGTGTGGGACAAATAAAAATAGGATCTCAAACTGAAAGCTTGTCTCTCTCACCAGCAGAAGTTGGTACAATAAAAGATATTACCTCACCCACCTTGTCTGTCTAATATCCTGGGACCAACATGGCTACAATTACGCTGCATAGTTCTAATTATATTAATTTTAAAAAACTATTTTAGGATCTCTAATTTAGCTGAAGAGGCAGAACAGAAAGGTAATTGCGTCTTCACATATGGAACCCTCTTGAAGGGTTCTGCTAACAGTTAACCTTTTATACCTATGTGTTTAAAGAAAGAGTATTTCTGTTATTCACAACATAAATGTAATTTTTTTGTGTGTGTATTTTTTTCATGCCCACGCAACATAGCAAAAATCTGAAGTTTGGCACAGCGTAAACAGTGGAATTTTAAAAAAGGAGAATGCCACCAAATTTGGGGGCTTTTAGCTTACCAGATGAATTTTCACTAGTTTCAAAAGAATTGCAAATGTTTTACACAACTCTGATTGTTTCAATCTATTGGAGGAGTTATTTGGAATACTTATTAATATTTACTACAGGTTTGGAAGTGACATATGTGTAAACACAGGTATCAAGACATAAAATATTTGTCTAATGTAGCTGAATAACTAATCTGAGGAGCTTGAGATCACAGTGTAGGAACCAAAAATTAGTCATGAGGCCAGAGTATAGTTACTACTTTTGAAAGTTAGTCCAACAGGAGTATTGTAGGATGACAGAGTAGGAGTGCTGAGCTCTTCTGTTGAGTCACTTTGTTACGAGATGTTTAAAACCCTATATGGACAGTACTACCGAGCCACATGAACAGATAGTTTCAGTTAGATTCCAACCAGAACAGTAGGGGGATTGGTGCTTCAATCAGGCTGAGGGAATTAGGGTCTGAGACAAAGATGGTCCTACAAGGAAAATCCTAGTAACAGACAAGATTTGGAGAAAGCTTAGGCTGAAGTTTAGGAAGGGGGTAAATTTGAACTACATACAGTGCTGTCTTCATAAGCAGGGCAACTCAGGTATCACAGTATTTTGATGTAATATCATGGTGTTTGTATTCCCACATCATAACATTGTGAGATGACATTGAACTGTGGTATTTTGTGGACCCTGGAAATGATTCTGAAACTTACAAAACCCGTGCAAGGAGCGCATCCAAGACATGGGATCATCCTGAGAAGATTAAGTCAATCCTGGAAATACTATGATAAGTTCTTGAGTGTAAAATATGAAGATGAAAAGCTACACTGTGTAGCCTGAGCACAGCTTGCTGTCTTTGTTCCAATATGAAAAATAAATAAAATACAGGGAAAATTGTTAATGTAAAACTTTGCAAGTCCAATGCATTCCAATGTTGCTGCTCTTCCTCCCAGCCCCAAAGAAGAATTAATTTACTGCTAGCACTGAGCTGTTTGCCAGCAGTTCAGATTCTGGTAAGAAAGACCCTCCAGGGATGAATAAAAAGTGTTCACAAACTCATGGCCATTCTCCCTTTCAGTTTGGGTTGAAAAGTATTTCTGAAAGCTGCCAATATTTACATATTAAGCACTGGAATAAATTGCCTAGGGAGGCTGTGGAATCTCCATGACTGGAGATTTTTAAGAGCAGCTTAGACAAACACCTGTTAGCGACGGTCTAGATAATACTTAGTCCTGCCATGAGTGCAGGGGACTGGACTAGATGACCTCTCGATGTCCTACAATTCTGTATGTAACAGTTGATTCAACCATTTCACATGAGATTGAGACCATTCAAGAAGAGAAAACCTTTGGGAGTGTGGATCAAAAATGGTATGTTTACAGATTTTGCTTTTTTCTTGGAGGTCTCTCCATTAACTCTAATTAAGCTTCCTTTAGGTTTGTGAGCTTAGACAACTTTTCTTAGTTTTCAAAACTAGTTAAGTGGTCAAGTAAATCCTGCTATCACGTTGTTCCAAACTTTATTCATAGCAGCTGGTGTTCTGCCAGGTTCCTTAATTATTTTCTTAAGCCTATATACATGTTGCTTGTTGGAATGGGCCAGTTTTACCCCTTTTTTGGACAATATGGTCTCTTCCCACCCACTGTAGATATAGTTATGGTTAAGCATCAAGGAAAACAACAGCACACATGTTTACTATGCAAAGTGAGGAGGGCTGGGGGGGGGGGATGAATTGCATAATTTTGTGTGTGTTAGGTTCTAAATCCAAAATGCACCCACTACCAAAAAGTGACAAGGAAAATATTGTTGTTGTGTTTATTTTTAATAGCAGAATTCTTCTCCCTTCTTGTTCACAGAGATGAACAGTAAAGGGGGTAAAACTAGAGATATTTGGGCTACCACTTCCCTCACGTCCTATAGAAAGCAATGGGACAACATCTTACCTAGTTCTAAATGTGCAGCCATATAAAGACATGCTCCTGCTGCCAGACACAGCCGAAAAGAACTGGATTACAGGATAAATTAATCCATAATTTAGGGACATAACTGTAATACATTATCATCTGAATTGCCATCTGGAATATATTGATCTAATTTAAAATAATCTCTTTCACTGTTAGGCAATTGCAATGTTCACTTGTTCTTGATGATATTTCTTTAATTTTCTAATTTTTTTTCATAATAGAACCTAGCCAGCTAAACCAACAGCAGGATTCCAAACTGAAGACAACTGCATTTACTGAGAAATTAAAGATGGACTCACGCCACAATAATACATCTCGACGGGCTCCAATTTTTACCTCCTACAAGGCTGGGGCTTGCTGAGATCCAGCATTTTGATTCAGTCCCTTCTTTACCGGAAATGGTAGGTAACGCATATCATGAAGGACAGACATGAAGTGATTTTTAACACCTTCAATTTGCTTCACTTTCAGCACTTTCTGTAATCTTCAGAAAAAGTCTGGCATGATCGGTCAGGTTCATATAAGCTCTTTCACCTTCCTCGGAAGCATCAAGTAGTACTGGCTGTTGCACATTGTTCAGTCTCTCAATAACCAGTAGAAGAGGCTAAGTCAGTTTCAGTACACAAAGATAGATGGGAACCCAACTTACAATCAGTTCCTAAATATAAGATTGGCCTTGATTTAAGTAGTCTTTACGGAGCGTGAGTGTCTCTATTCAACAGGGGTATCTGGTTACTTTACATCAATCCCATTGGGAAAAGAGTTATAATTTTAAAATGATGTGGAATCCAATGAGCAACTAGGGGAATTTATATGGCTATTCCTATATGTGTTTCTGGCTGCAGAGTGCTACAAGGTTTTCAAAATTCTTTCTTTTTTGAAACAAAGGGTGAAGTGGCTTGGAATGCTACCTTTATGGCAGCAACAGTTCTTTGCCTGCTTTCAGAACCTTGCTTTCCCTAGGCATGCCGAAGGAATCTGAGAATTTGCCCAAGGTGGTTTTGAAGTTCTAAGGATCAGTAAAATTGCACATTGATCCCCTTTTAATGTTGAAAAACAAAACAGAATCCCTTTTTATTGCAATATAAATGTGTTAACATTTTGAAATTGTAGCCCTAAATTGTTAAATTGCAAAATAACTCTCTCTTCACAAATATTAGAATTTACAAATTCTTTCAAAATCACCAGCGCTGCATGTAATCATCTACTTAGCAATATTTAAGTACTCTAATCTCTTTATGTTTTTTTTAAATCGCTAAATGTTATTATTCCATAGATTTATTTGCTTTCCCAGTAGACTACCTCTAAATCCTGTTTAATATAGTTAAAATCTGTAGTCTTGACAGGTATGGTTTTCTCATCAACTGCTTGAAAAGCACAGTGTTCTCACTAAAGTGCCGACGCAGCAGTAATGCATTCAGAAGGCCTTACAGCAAAGTTTACCAGTAGTAATAATAGCAATAGAAGCTTAATTTTTACCTCTGTGATTGGTGAGATCCCTGGATCCTGAAGGCAGTGGCGTATAGTGTGTCTCAGGGGAGACAGAGGCAGTGTCACTGGAGGAGGCCTGTGTGATAAAACAAATATTATCAATACTCTAAAAAAAAAAAAGTCAATGACTAAACAAAGGTGCAAAATTAATGTTTTGATTAATTGATGTGATTACAGATGCACAGAGTTGACAGTCATATGCAACACTGATAAATAATCACGTGGGAAAAGGTAAGGATTTTAAATGTAGTTGCCAGTCCTCAAAAGGACGTAGTATCCATAATTTTCCCTACAGTGATACTAGAATAGTGTCACTAAACAAATATTCTAACGCACATCACAGCTTTAGAAAATGATACTTTCACTAAGAATCCTTTGACAACATTAAAAATGTCATTGATAGTTCAATACGAGTTCATTTGCCTGCATGAAAGTCATCAGTCAGCAGATTCTTTCAGCAGGATAGGAAGGTAGATTTGATTATCACCTCCTTTTTAAAAATAAAAACAAAATATATTTTGCACTACTCGTTGCCTCACTTGGAAGATAAACGGTTATGTCACAAATGAGCATGTTCATAATGCACTGTGCGAAAGAAATTAAATAGGATATACAGCTGTAAGGAAAAATAACCTGTATCAAAAGTTGGAGACATTTGCAAAGCCTGATTTAACCAAAAAAACATATTTAGCTCAGGGGAGAGACAAAAACAACCCTACGTAACACAATCCCAAATTTTCCCCACAATAAAGAAGAATTCCAGATCTTATGCCTTTGTCTGTTATCCAAAGGAAATATAGAGGTGTTTTAAATCCAGGGCAAAGTACATTTTATCCAGTGAGACAGGGTTGCATCCCAAGGGAACATTATAAACACCTAGCATTACAAAGATCAGAACAAGGCTCTATTTATGCTTTCGAGTTACAGGGCAGCAATGTTGTGTTTTTGGAATGAGATCTTAAAGCAAAAGATAGGTCTTATTTGTGAACATGTATCATTCCCATAGAGTATTCCTTAAAAAGATGTATTTTTTTTCCTCATTTAAAAAAAGTGTCACAGATTGTAAAACACGTGTTAAAATATACAGGTTTTCTTTAGTGCCTCCTTTCCACAGTGCCTGGAGCAGATCCGATTTGTGCTGTTACCCGGAAAGTCCTAAGATTAGACATTTGCAAAGACATGGGATTCCCCCTGCTGCCAGCAGGGGTTGATATTTCATAGTGACAGGGGAAGGAAAGTCCATGCAAAGTGGTGGGAGGGAGATGCAAAGGAACAGGCCAACCTGCTGCAGAACCTTAGCACTGGCCCTGCCCCAGAGCATCCCAGGTATAAAGTGCAAGTGGTGCATTCCCAGTTCCAAGGGCGAGCACCCGGCTCAGTTGACCATGCTGCTTCAGCTCCTGGCAGCATAGTAGCAGCACTTAAGTTTTCACATGCACTTAATAATCTCCAGGGCTTTCATGTCCTTTCCATGCTAGTTAATGTGGTAGAGGTGAAGCACTTAGTTTTCACCACACTGTTTTTCCTACTGCTGCAACACACTCATCTAGATACAAAAATCAGACTGATGACTTTTAGAGAAGATAAAACAAAGGGGAAGAAGAAATGCAACCATTAAGCTATTTCTTAAATCAAGTGACAATGTATGGGATGGGTCATGAGACAAGAGTAGCCATCGTCTACTGCGTGAGGTTCCCCAAGGACCCATTGACATGAGTGCTACTAATAAATCAAAGTAATCCTAGTAAACATCACTATTTATTTGTAATGGTTTTGTAATCACTCACTGTTTGATTCAGACTTTTTAATTGGACAGATATTTAAAAAAATTATTTACAAAAAGGTTGATGAGAATATCAATTTTAATGTAAAATGGGACTACAATGTTTTGGCTCAGCAGGTCTTCAAACATTTGGAAACACTGATTCCATTTTTTTAAAAAGGTTACCAGGAATAAAACTATGATTGACACTGGTTTAGAAGTAGTAATGATAAAAATAAAAATAAGGAATACATATTCTGTTTGAAGTCTATGAATATTTAGAAACCTTTTCTTTGTCATTCTTTTTGTACTTTTGTAGATGCTAATACAGTTTAAAAGGTAAGTGACTCAGTGGATTAGCATACTAGCCTTTCACTCTGGAGACCCATTTTCAGTTTTCACACAAGGTCATATGTTGGAATGATTTTTGCGGTTGTAGCTTGGTACCTATCAGAAATCTAGCCACATCACTAAAACATTGCACTATTTAGCACAAAGGACATCTTACAACAGATATAGGACTCCTGAAATAGCAAGGACGTTACAGATCATGACAGGGATTCTATAGCTAATTCTTGCACAGCTTCTCCTACGGCCTCCTGCAGTTCAGTACTATTATACCCTCCGACTACATGAATACAAAGCTGAAAAGGCCACAGGCACGGACCACATCCTCACCTGGTGACCAGTGTAGGCACATTGATTTCATTTAAAATATGCCAGTTTACACCAGCTGAAGATACAGACAAAAGAGTTCAGACCTGCGAGATGCTGAATGCCCTCCAACTCTAAATAAAGACAATGTGAGCTGAAGGCATTTGCCACCTCACAGGATCAGGCCCCCAAATGGCCAGGCCACTAATGTATGCAATAAGTCCCAAATACAAAGTACAGAGCATGTGTCCACTATGCTCTATTGTTTTATCTTGGCCTGGTAGCATTGGGGGAGGTTTAGATTGGATATTAGGAAAAACTTTTTCACTAAGAGGGTGGTGAAACACTGGAATGCGTTACCTAGGGAGGTGGTAGAATCTCCTTCCTTACAGGTTTTTAAGGTCAGGCTTGACAAAGCCCTGGCTGGGATGATTTAACTGGGACTTGGTCCTGCTTTGAGCAGGGGGTTGGACTAGATGACCTTCTGGGGTCCCTTCCAACCCTGATATTCTATGATTCTATGATTCTAAGATGAGGATAACTGTGATTATAATTTATTTAACATAAGATCTTTTCCGCAAAGTCTCTCCAAAAGCTCAAAATGGAGACCTCATATTATACATTCTAGATGTTATCTGTCTATTCAAGTACTCATATTTGGGACTCTGATAATAGTGAAGGTTTCTCTTTGGTGCTTTTAATCACAATTTAGGCTGTTGACAGTTTGATGATAGCTTTTCCTAAAATTACTGGAAGAAATGGCCTTTTCAGCAAATACCACTGACTGAGCAAAATTCCAGAGCTTCTAAAAAGGATATTGTAGTGAAGGGGCAATTTCCAATTTTAGGAAAAGCAACAAGAAGATTTTTTTATTGGCATGTTGCTGCTGTTTTATGTACAGTATGTAATTCCCTGTCAAGTATACAACAGTTTTCATTACTTTTCTGCTAAGTGTTCAGTTACAAAAGCTTTAATTCCATGGAATACCATATAGGGATCGTACTGTTTTGCACAAATGTCAACTGAGTGAAAATCCTGTATCAAGTTTTTATGTAAGCCTGTGTGCCAGTAGAAGGAAGCCACAAATGCTCTTTTTACTGTTTACTGAGAGGGTGCCCTAAGCTATTTTCCAAAGTGACTTGCATAGATGTATTTATTATTCTTAATATTCAGAAGAATATTTTGATGGTGATAGCATTGACATATGAGAGTTCTGTCTTCAGATAGTTCTGCTATTTGCACATGAAGTTCTAGTTACAGTGCAAAAGTGACCTTGAATGGACATAAAACTTACAAATATCTTAAAGGGAAAAATGGGTGAAGAAGTGAGATTTTCTGTCTACTGGGAACATGTCGAAGGGTTTAGTAAGAACTTTCCAACAGGTAACATTGATAATCTGTACCTTAGTATGATACTAAGGTACAATGCATAAATTCAAAGCATGTGAGTAGTTTAAATGATGTAAATGGGATTACTCAAGTGCTTAAAGTTATGCACATGCTTAAGCACCCTGCCAAATCAGGGTCTGAACTTTTCTTTAGGAATATCCTCCAGAGTTCTGTTGGAGTAAGAACGGTAAAATTCAACCCTAAGTAAACAAAATAGAAGACAAAAGTCTACTGGGCTTTCAATTCAATACCTTTTCCAAATCTAAAGACTACCTATAAAGCTGAAATAAGAAAAAGCATACCCGTAAATAAAAATAGTTTTGATCGTTTTAATTAGAACGATGGCACTTGCTTCTGAAATTCTATATTCTGTTGAATCGTTTGCTGCTGCTTCATGTGCTATACTACTGTATCCCAAAGAGACCCGTTAATATGAGGTATTTTTCAACTTGCTGCAGATAGTGACCATTCCTATCCTAGCATTTCTCTGTTTTCTATCTTGAAATATTTACCCTTGAGATATGAGAGATCATCTTCATTTCTATGACATGTCATAAATTCTTCACACACACACACGCTCACCAATAACTGTAATAGTCACTAATACATTGTATCTGACAAGTTTTATAACACAGGAAGAAGAGCAAGTTGGCATCCTCTCTTAAAAGAATTCAATGGATATACAGAGCACTTACGAAAAGACATGGTTTATTAAGATCATTTTGCTAACTGCACAAGAAACTGATTTCCCCAGCTGAATACATTAAACTCAGGCATACTTTTCATTGGATATTATTAACAGAAATGTTAGTTCTAGCAGGCATTTTCTGGACGTTACCAGAGCAGACCCAACAGATAGATGGTGGAGAGCACTGGCATGTTTAGAAATGAGATGGGGTAGCTACCAAATTCTTCCACTATAAAAAAAGTCTAGAAGCTATAAATCTAACAATGCAGTTAAACAAATACTCTAAAAGACAACAATTCCAGAATGCACTCACAATCACTCAGCTCTTATTGTGTACTTATGCCACACTTGCTCATCCCAAAATGAGATATTGTATGTAATGTACAAAAGTTGGAAACAACGCTGTCTAGTTTCAGCAGCCTGTACTTTTTGTCTTATAAAGGAGGAACGGGGGGCGGGAAATCTAGCCTTTATCTTTTCTCAAGAATAAATAGGAGTTGATATATATCTTGCCATATTAATACATATCAAGATATATAAATAGACCTCGATATCTCTCTTCCTCTCATGTAAATACAAACACACACACATACTCAGGTCAGGGTGATAAACCTCACAAATATGTACACTATATGTCACTGACATTTACCCATCTATATGTGAGAAAAATATGAACCGAGCAAAGATTTAGGAAAATGGTATGACCTGAAAAGTAGTATCAGAATGGGTAGTTATCAGTAGTAAAACAGGAGCAGGTTAGAAGAATTAAGAGTGTAGGATTTAATAAGAAATACTGGATACAGGCCAAAGTTACTCTTGTGTATATAGTTTGTATGTCAGTTCAGTAATTTTGTAAGCATTTGGGGATGCTTAAAGGCTCTTTCTAACCATTGCAGTGTTTTTCCACTCAGACTGAATCTTCTGCATTTCAATGGAACACTACAAGGCCCATCTTTTTAAAAAGATTGTTGAAGCGAACATTGTTCAGAGTAATGTATAGAGAAAGTGTGGCCTTTGTTTTCTATTTGTGTTGCATGATTATCTACCATTCTTGTGTTTTGTGGGGTTGCTGTTTATTTTCATACACCGACTCACTGTATTTAACAAGGCTGGTCAAATTCAGCTACTCTGTCAGAACGGTGCCTTTTGTCATTTTATAAATTTATATTCAAATTAAAATGAAAATAAAAATTTAAGATAGTACTACAGTGTCATCATCAACCCAATAATATCTATATCATCAAATGCAAAACTAAAGTTCATTAAATAAATCCTGTTAGTTTCTATGACTTTCCATTACATCCACTGCAAAAAAAGATGAGGAATGAACAAAATCACTGCATTACCCAGTTTCTGTATTTATTAAACCATTCCTCCCAAAATGTCTATGACAATATGATACTGGGAATAATGATACTGATGTCCTTTGTAAACCACTTTGAGATTTACAGATGCTAGCGTTATAGTAGAGCTAGGTATTATAATTAATTTATATTATATTATAATTATATTATATTATTATGAGTAGGGATCAACTCACATTTGCTTTTTTTAAATCATTTTCTTTCCTCTTTCAGTGTTAAGATTTCTGTTGTAAATATACTTAAATATTGTACTCAATACTTGACAATGTAATGTTTTAACAGATACACTATTTTAAAATCTTTATGATTACTACTACTATTATTATTATTAATTGTCTACATAAACATCTGTTTACTTTGTTGGAGTCATACTGGCACAGAGACTGTTTCTTATCATCCATTTGTACAACATCAAGCACCATAGAGACCTGATATTAGTTGGCGGGGGGAGGGTGGGAGGGCTCCAGCTGCTACTATATCACAAAAAATTAACTCTGAGTCCATATAACAGGTAATGAGGCACACCAAGAAGATAAAACTTTCTTAAAACTGTTATGTTGGGGGATTTTTTTTTTTTTTGCCATAAACTTTAATATTAACTCGGGACATATACTGAAAAGTTGACAGCTTTATTTCTCAACTCAAAAAAAGAAGAAAGAATTAAGGAGACTTTAAGAATTGACAAGGCTGGGCTTACCAGAGCTCTTACTATTTAAGGCAGACGAGGGAAGGTCTTGTTCAGGACCACTCTACTGTGAACTAGGTTAGAGGTCGGAGAAAGGTCAAACAACTGCCATGACTGATACCAAGACCCTGTCATGTTTCAGAGAAGCCAACAGGTGGCATGGCATGACTACACAGGGAAGTTTGCTTTGCTTAATGACATAGGAAATATTTTTCATGCTGAACTTGTAACTGCAGATCCCACTTCGGGGGATCTGTGTTGGTAAATTTGTAGCATAAATTAGAGTCATTTTAATTACTAAGAAATACCAGCTGCACGGCATTATCACAAGTTGCCTGATCTTTCTAGGCTTAATGAGATGACCTACTTACCCCACATAAAAATAGTGACTTGTTTCAAAATCTGTTTTTAGACATTTGACCATGGTTGGGAACAAACCGCAAATGAATACTATGCTAAGGTGGGGAGGGGGTGGAGTGGGGGAAACTGCATTGCCCGGTATATAAGTCTTAAAAATGCTTATGTTCTAAGCAAACTGTGCTTGTGATATTTTGCTGAGTGCTACTGAAAATGAGGATATTTTTAACATGACTCTTGCAAATAGGGATTCAGGTTGTTTTTTTTTTTTTAATTCTGTTAATTAAAAATAGCAACTATGAAAATGTTCCATTAGAGTGACACACAGTCTGACTACTCTTGGCTAGTACACTATTTTAGTCTATAATTACAAGTATATTACTAGGAATTAAATTTAAAATGTAGGGAAAGGGTCTACCAATTTGATTATATTATTATTAATAATGAGCAGAATCCATGAGACAAGAAAGAAGGGCAGATGTCAATAGGATAAAGGCTTTACTCTGCTTCACTTTATTCTTGTATAACAACCTGAAACTTTCAATAAGAAAGCTTGAACCACATCAAAAGTCAAGGCTTTTTCAGACCGGTAGGTGAATCTATAGTCACTTCTATAATGACATGGAGAAAGAGTTACAACCTTCACACATACTGAAGTGAAGCAAAGTACAAAAGACAAAAACTAAAGGAGTGACACTTTTGCACCATCCAAGAGGTAAAGGACTCAACTATACTTTGACAGATGGCTACCAAAGCTTCTGAGAAATATTGGCACCTAATTAAACTAAAAATAAAATAGGATATGTGTATGTTTATTTCCTGAATTCCCTATGCACGGGCTAAAACCAAGATTTGGACAGTGCTGCAAAATGCTCGTTCCACATAGTGGCCGGATATATTGTACATCTGCCACATGCAACCCAATTTATAGGGACCAATGTTTAAAGAAAACATAAATAATCTTGTTATTCTTGGAAATCAACCATTTTTCTTGAAATGCTGGTGGAAGTAAAGGGCAGACTGTAATTCAGCCAGTCCCCTCTGAGTCATGGTTTGAGAAATACCAAAAATTAAATAATTCTGCCATCCAAATTAAATATCGCTACTGACATTTTTTAAAAAAACTGGAATACTTGAATAATTAAACATTTATCCAATATTTATTTCAATAGTAGAAAAAAATATTGCAACATTTCAGACATTCTTCAGTTTAATGAATAGTACAAGTGTCTCACTTATAATCAAGAGTGTGAGGTGGAGCTTCGCAAATATCTCTTCTGGAGAGTTTTATCAGTTACCTTTGGATTTGATGCTATTAAAAGAATAGGCTGATTTATTGTGGTTGTTGGAAGACAAAGAGAACAGTGACCTTCTGATTTGGAGTCAGCATCACAGCTCTGATAACCTATCGCCAGAAAAGTAACCGTTTTGGTTATTTAAACAAACACAGGGCTTAACAAAACTTGTGGCATCTGAAAATGCATTTTCCTCATTTTCATGTATAGGAGACAATCACTTAGAAACCACATCTGAATTTGTTATAATTTTTGGTTTCCTAATATAAAATTGCAAGGTTAGGGTAGGTTGGGTATAACTGGATCAAAAATGTAAATGAACATAAGAGAATTCTTATTCATTTAGGCTTAATTGAGTGTAATTGATATGTCTAGTGTGCTGCCAAATCTAACTATTGTGAATAGTACCTAATGTATGGACATTATTTTTGGACTATTGAATGCCAGAAAATAATGAGCTGGCATTCAGCTTTGGTGAATCAGACCCTGAATTTTCATCTAAGAGCAGTTTTGAATTATTACTGGAGATAAGGTGTAAATGTGCAAGGGAATTTTATCCATGTTTCTTCCATGAATCATAAACGAGGGAAAAAATTATAGTCTAAATTGCACTTAAAAGGAATAAAGTCTTTTCATGTCATACATGATTTATCAAAATGATCTCATTTTAAGGGTACTGTGGTGTATCTTGATTAATAACATTAGTAAGCATGATGAATAGCCTCTTTAATGGTAACGCAGAATTTATTGGCAAAATCCCTACTACTACCAAAAAGGGTGGGAAGTAAAATATGCAGTGGATAGTTACTTGCAGATACAGCTTAAGTAAACTCTCTCCAAGGTATTTTGCACTGAGGGGCCCTTTGATATTTATTCACTTGAATTTACGTGTGGCAGTGGACAAACAATTTATTGTGAACCACATTTTCAAAATGAATAATGAATTTTACCTTCTGTGGCAGCTCAAACCACTTAAGCAAGTCAATTGGTTACCAGTTCACTGCAAAACAAGTTCAACTGTGAACGTATTGTAAAAGTATGCAGTGCATTAAGGTCTTTCAAGCTACCTCTTGAAAAGGGCATATTACCTTTCAAGAACATTGGTCCCGTCCCCTCACGACCTATTTCAATATCCTCTTCACATTTTGCTTTAATATCCTAAATACTTCCCTCTCCCATTGCTCCCTCTCCCCTTTTTTTAAGCTGCTCCAGTCTGCCCTAACTAATTTCCTTTTGGGCTGATAGATCAGAAGCCTTCCTACCACTGTTCGTTTTAGACCTGTGAAGCCCTCCTCGTAATCCCGCTGCTTGTCCACAATTAATCTTTCCAGTTGCCACATTATTAACACTACCACCCACAGACAGAGGATGCCTGAGCCTGGCTGGATACTAGCTCCCCACTGGAGCCTCAAAGATGTCAATCACACGCTAGTCAGAAAGTTGCCTGCTGTCAACATCAGAGGTTTTCATCCTCTCTTACCCGGTGATCAAACATTTTTCCTCAGAAGATTAATTCAAAGTCTCCACCCATTTCCTCCCATATCCTCTTTCGCTTTTAGGTTTACTCAATGATCCATCTTCTGTATGAAAAAGGAAGCAGTGAATAATAGAAATCTTTTCAAAACAAAAGTTAGGCAAAAGTAAATTTAAATCCCAGCTGTTGTCAACCTTTTTTTTCCCATTTAAACACCTTAAAGCAGCCCGGATTAGGCCTAGCCTGAAATGGCTTTCTTTGATCAAAGGGCCCAAGACTACACAAATATAATCACAAGGCAGTGACTGCTTCTAAGCAGCCTGAATTGATTTGTTTTACTGTAACACGTAGTACATGTATAACAACAGTGCATTTGTTTCCTTGACTTTCAAGACCTGTTTTTCAACTTAAAACATATTATCACTTGAAGCCAAGTATTTCAGGAATTATATTTAGCACTGTTTTTTTTTTTCAAACTGTGGTGAACTGCCAGAAGAAACTGACTTTGATATGTTGGGTTAAAGAATATTTGTTTTTAATAGTTTTTTAAAAGTATCTATAATTGAGGGCACAAGCAGCTGGGGTAGATTCTGCTAGTCAGATCAAGTTTAAGTGAGTGGGGTGCGGAGGAAGGAGGAAGAGCCTTCAGCATTGTAACCTCCTCCATGATTACAGACCAGATTCTAATATTTTCACTCATGCTAAGTGGATCCTTACTCCTCCATTAGCTCAGTACCATTCAACATAATGAATAATAGAATCCGGTCCTAGAGGAAGCACCATAGCTGCAAGTTCCAGCAGCACAGTGTTGTCTGTTACTGGGAAAGGTACAGATATGAGAAATTAAATACAGCAAAACGGTATTGTAGAAAGCAGACCCATTTATATAATCCAGTATGAAGTGTATCCACTGCAAAACCTGATTTTGGATTTTTAAATAAGAATAATTGATTTCAAATGGCTCCACAGGACAAAATTGTACTTTTAAAGCACACTGGTCCCCATAGGAGATAGATCTGAGGTTAGAGTAATTATGAAATTGACATACTAATTCAAGTGATTGGATTAGCACTTGCCAATAGTTGGCAAAATAAACTCAAGTTGTGGGTCAATGATTTTCAACTAAATGGCAGAGAAAATAAAACCAAACAATCAAACTATAAATTCTCCTGGATTCTTAACTCTCCTAAGATTATCATTAAGTAAACCAGGAAAATATCCCACCAGTGGCAAGCATTTAGTGGCCCAACAAAATATACAATAGACTTGCAGAGCATGCTGATCTTGAGTTGCTCTTCCAAGTTTTGGAAAATGTAGTCCTTGCAAGAAATGTTTAAGTGTGTGACACACTAAGATGTTTTGTGTTGTCTTTCACTTTCTGTTAATGTACCTTTTTATGTTCCAGTAAAGGAAGCTGAGAATGCAGCCTATGTGCTGCTTTCATTTTATTTATGCCATGCATATATGCACACACACACGAAAAATTCTAGTGGTGTGTCTTAAAGTATCAGAGGGGGAAAAAACTATTAAACAGTACGGAAAATAAGCCTTCATGAACAACTGTGCAAGTCTTGCCGGAAATCCCAACAGCCTTATACAATTATTCCTTGAGATGTCTTGTAAAGAGAACCACAAATGCACTTCTAGATGGACAGATGCAGGATCCTCCCAAGAGCCTTAAGCCTGTGCTCCCAATTTACTCTTACCTTAATTCCATGTTTATTACATTTCATTCATTGCATTACATCATGCAACCATCTCTCAGGATTTAAAGAACAACATTCGGTCCTTTGAAAAAACTCATAATAATTCAGAAAGAAGTTGCAAAAAGATGGGTAAGTGTCAAACTTAGAGACTAACAAATTTATTTGAGCATAAGCTTTTGAGAGCTTTAGCTCACTTCATCGGATGCATTCAGTGGGGGGAGGGATAGCTCAGTGGTTTGATCATTGGCCTGCTAATCCCAGGGTTGTGAGTTCAATCCTTGAGGGGGCCATTTAGGGATCTGGGGCAAAAATTGGAGATTGGTCCTGCTTTGAGCAGGGAGTTGGACTAGATGACCTCCTGAGGTCCCTTCCAACCCTGATATTCTATGATTCTATGAAATGTGCATGTAAATAAATTAAGAATGTGTAAAATTTCAGTATCTCTGAATTCTATTAATTTTCAGCCTGTGTACCCTTCACCCATTTTATCACATCTACAGATGGCTGGCCAAATTCTTCCATCAGATGTTTATGTCCAAATCCCAATAAGTAGATGGGACTTACGTGCATTGAGACACAACTTGGGAGAGAATATATTGTCACCTCTATACTTTGTTGATCTTGGTACATACATCCTTAATCCACTACGAAGTGTTTGTGCACTATTTTCGTACGAAAAAAGCCAACCCAAAATACATTGCATTACATTCGGTATTGAACCAACGTGCTTTTTCTGAACTCCAGGGTTTAGCCAGCAGGAGGTGCTCAGCAAGAAGACATCCAAAGAGCAATTTCATTTTCTGAATGTAAGTCCAATAGTTGAAAATAATGCTTAATCTTCAGGAATCTGCGAGCTAGGGTACTTCTGAGTCTATATTATATAATAGTGCATAATACCATATAGACTATACAGACACATACATAGAGATTTACACATGTGTATGTATTGTACATATACAAATAAACATTTACACATATACAGTGGAATCCTCTACTTATGTTAACAGAACTTTGCTATATGCAATGGTTCACTTTTACCAGCATTGTAGTGGGCATCTGTCAGTGCGCTGAAGAAATCAAAGACCATCAGTCTATCTGTCTATAGATGGATTTCACTGTATTTGAGTTCAGTATAAGTGAATTCCTTTGGCTACCATAAATAAATCACATTTTGGTCTTTGAAATACAGGAGGTCTATAAACTCTTAAATTCCCTTGCCAATTTGATTTCCAGGGGTCATCAGATGTCAACTTAGAACCAGCAAGGAAAATTGCTTTCGTGGCTATTCCACAGAAGAGGGCATATAACACACTACCATCTTTTCAGAACATATTCAGGCAATAGCAATCTGGAAAGTGGGGTATTGGGTATATTACTGTATACAACAGACCTAAGTCCAGTAATTTGCAATATCAAAGAATTAACTTTGCTTTTCAGTTTGTTATGCCATGCTTTCTCACTTTGAAAATTAATGATTTTTTTCCTTCTGACATATGAATGATAAAAAGTTAATCTATGTGAAAATTAAAGCTTGACCCTAAAGGTTAAAGGTTAACATTAGTTTGGTAGCTATTATCCAGGTATGTTGCTCTTCTTGCTTAACAGACATGGGAATCAAAAGTTTTGGAAGGTTAGAAAATGCTTTTAAGTAGTCTTCCTACAGGCATGTGGGAAGAAAACTGAGCTGGAGCTAAGCTTCCTGTCAGACAGCTTAGTCAGCAGAAGGGGGTGCTATAGTGTAACCTATTTAAGATGCAAATAGAGTAACTTTTGTAACAGCAGATTAAAGCAAGCATTTTATTCACTTGGCATGCCCACAGTGTACTGAACGTTGGAATCAGGCTTGTCACTGCACACCGCAGGTTATTAATAGCGCTCAGAACAGTGTTGCTAAATGTGCAAGTTAAAAAAGCAAATAAACAAAAATGGATTTATCTGTGGTATTTGTTCTCTGGCAGAATTCAGCAAGGCCCTGCCTTGCACAGAAGATTTGTTAATTCAAGACCATAGAGGCTCAAAGATTTTTCTTTTTTCATGCATCTGATTGACAACGACCTACTGCAGTCAAAAGTTCTTCTAGTATAAGTGATCAATAAACCTAGCATTTTAGAGAGAGACAGTGGTTATTTTCAAACTAACCAAACAAATATTAAAAACCGGACAAGTTGGAGAGAATCTATGGAACATGACAACTGCTTTCAAAAGGGTCTTCTTGGATTCTGTTGCTCTGGTGAACTACCAGCATGTGAGAAAAGACAAAATCTAAGGCTTCTGCAGGACCAAATCAACACATTGCACTGTGGCTTTACACTTTATTTTCCTATGTTGGCAGGTGTTAGACCAGCAAGTAGGTTTCCTCTCCCTCTACTCGAGCCAGTTCCTGTTTTCTTCATCTCGATCTCCCGGAGACTCATCAAAAACAGGATTTAATTACATCTCAAAAAAAAGGGGAGGGAGGAAGAGTGTAAACCTGACTCCTTTTTATCTCCTGATACATCTGGACAAGTAGACAATGTGCTAAAACAAAATAAATCTGCCCTGACAGTCACATCAAAGGGTTCAGCTAGGGGCTTGCAGCTACTTAAGGCACAGGAATGTTGTTGCTAAGCATCGCTCTACAACCTATCAGTCCCTTAAAGAAGAGCTTTTTTCTTTCAGAGGGAGATGAGGAAAGCTCAAGAGTGGGAACCAGACTGCAAAGGGAGATTGGGGATTTTGGAGGATTTTGGAGCTTACAGTGAATTGTGAGAAGAAAGGGGGTTTGGTTTTGTTTTGTTTTGCCTCTTGACACACAGTCTAATTTTTTGGGTGGGGGAGGGAGAAGGAGGAGGTAAAGCACATGGATGAAACAAACATCTTTTTAATTTTCCCCGTTGGATCAGAACAGGGAATATCACAGACTTTGCCTTTTTGTCAGATCCCTGTTCTTACAGTAGTGCATTCGAAAGAGAAAGACTATGACCAAAAGCAATAGCACTAGGACACAGAGCTGATTGTTATTGAAAGCATATTGCAAAATGTGTGCCTAGCCGACATTTCAATCAAACAGCCGGTAAATATACAAGGCTAAATCTAGGAATTCAGCTGGAACGTCAATGTCTGACCATCTCACGACCCAGTAAAGGGAAACTTGGGATGCACACACATGATTTGATGCTCATTTGCTGGTAAAATCTATTCCCTATAGTGAGTGGCCTGCCTTTAAATCTTTTTGTCTCTAGCACTGAGCTCTAAAGGGCTGATTTTCACAACTCTGAATGAAGTCAATGGGAGTCAAGAGTGTGCTGGAAAAAAAAAATCAAGATTTTTTTTTCTTTTTTATTATAACCATAGCACTGGCGAAATTGGAAATTACAATTGCACCAAGAGCTTTAATAATACTCCCCTACTTACACTGGTGGATAAAGAAACATATATTCGGTTGCAGATAGGATACCCAGCATGAAAAGTACTACCTTCAAGAAATATTTTCAGCTTTTGTTGCTGTGTTCTGAGAAAGAGAGAGTCAGCAATGAAAAGTTTATTAATACACTATTAAAGCCAATAATAGATCCTTCCCAGTACCACTGAGAGGTAAAAATATTGTAACTATCTACCTAAGCCTTTAAAAAAACATTTAAAATGTAAAAACGGTCATCTCCCTTTTTATGAATTGAACAAAGAAAATTCTGAAACAGCTTCATTCCACATGCAGGGTAGCTATCAACATGAACAATTACTGAGCCTGCGATATTGCACAAATAAATAACACTTAGCATTATCTTCAGCACTATCATATTTATTAAACAGTGACTGAGGACAGTAGTAACCATTTTTACTGTCCCATATAGCTCTTATTTTCTAATTAAACAGGAGGTTATTTCCACTGCCAACACAGCCATTTGTCTTATTTGAGTATTACATAATATTTTTTGCCAGCCAAGCCTGACTATGAAAAGGAGTGTTCTGTGTGGTGAACTGTGGCCCAAGTTGCTTTACTGTTTGGTAATCATGGAAATGGGCCATTTTGCGGTGTGTTAATAAATAAACTTTTTGCAATTTCTCCTAAAACATGATAAAGCTCATACTTTGTCCTACCCTCTAGCTTCAATACAAGGGCAATGAGCTGTATTATTAAAGATATAGGTCAAGCAAACCTGACGAATTCAATCCTGTGGGATGCTTTAGAAACTGTTGTCATATTACTGAGATCATTCTGCTGCTCCTAATTATTCCTCTTGGTTGCTTCACATTTCAAGTGATTTCTCTCACACTTATGTCAAAATTTATAAGCTGCTCTGTGTAACAACACTACATTATTTCCTCACTTGTTATGGTAATATAGAACAGAGACTAGGAGAATGCTTTAATCTATCTGACAAGGATAATGTAGTCTAGCATCGTAATAAACTTTATATTTTACCAAGGTTTTTTTCCTACTCAGAAACATTTCATACAGACAGACAACTTAAAAAAACCTAATTGCTACAATAACTTGAATACCCTCTTACCTCAGTTCCTTTTTAAAAGGGAAAATGTTTCAGTGTTAAAGTGGTCACACCAATAGCTCGTGCACCCTCCTTATTCCCAGGTGTGATTGCTATTGTGCAACATGCGGACTGTATTATAAAACTAGTTATTACGGTGTTGAAGCTAAGATCCATGCATTGCACAAACAGCGCACCAATATATGCAATCAGCACAAGGGCCGAACTTCCACACTCCAGTAACACAGCTCAGTCTGACTGGCACAACATTTAAATTGTGCTAAGCAGCTGGAGATGGGTCCAAGATAAAAATCAGCTTTACACATCAATTTCCCCTTCATAGCATTGCCCACCTTTCAAAGACGTTGACAATTTGGGGAAAGATGCCAAGAGAAGAATTGATGGAGGATTTGAATTGTAAAGCTACTGGAGGGGTGCCTCACTGTGGGGGTTAAACCAAGGAGGTGGGGTTTCAGTAGGAGTATACTGCAGGATACTCATGGTATCCAAAAGGTCATTCGCGTTGGAGAGATATATTAACAAATATTAAATATGCACACAATCTACACTATGAGTAACTCATAAATGGCTTGCACCCATCTTGACATTTCATTGGTCTCCCCAGTTTTGTAGGGGTGACTCTACATGCTATAATTGTAGGAGGTTCACAGGTCCCCAAAAGGACTTTCAGGCATCAATACATACTGCAATATTTTGGCAGAATTTCACCAAAACAAACAAACAAACAAAAACAATTTCCAAACATTTTTTCCCTTACAACATGCTGATGTAACATTATGATAATATAACGGCCAACTCCACTGCATCAGATAAATGTGCTAACATGACAAGTCTAGGAGCACTGCTGTAGTGACAATTTTTTAAAAGTAAGTTTTGATATCTGGTGGTTTTTCTTCTCTGAATACCAGGCTCATCGTTCATATTGTGGTTCTTCCTTGGCTCTGCATCATCAGAAGGCAAGACCACCTCTATCTCTAGGAGAGACTGGCTTCCCCTTTTGGAGTCTCCCTAGCGCAGTGGCTGTGAACCTTTCCAGACTACTGTACACCTCTCAAGAATCTGATTTGTCTTGCCTACCCCCAAGTTTCACTTCACTGAAAAACTACTTACTTGCGAATTCAGACATAAAAATACAAAAGTGTCACTGCACACGAATATTGAAATATTGCTTGCTTTCTCATTTTTACCATATAATTATAAAATAAATCAATTGGAATATAAATATTGTACTTACATTCCAGTGTATAGTATATAGAGCAATATAAACAAGTCATTGCCTGTATGAAATTTTAGTTTGTACTGACTTGTACTGTAGTGCTTTGTATGTAAGCCTGTTGTAAAAGTAGGCAAATATCAGGATGAGTTGATGTACCCCTGGATGACCTCTTCGTACCCCCAGGGTTATGCGTACCCCGTGTTGAGAACCACTACCCTAGAGAGACTGTTGAAAAATCTTTTTAAGAATTCTGGTAAATTATTATAAACATACCTTGGCCTGGACAGCATAATAGCCTCATCCCTTATTTTGAATTAAAGAAATTCTGGAAATTGCCATGAGAAATGACTACAAAGTAGTCTTCAGGGATCTCCATTTCAATGTTTTTACTGATCAGTTTAGATGCTGTGACAGCTTTGGAGATGCCCTGTGATAATTTATGAATACGCCTGGTTACTGGGATGTTTATTGTACAAATATATTGGTTTAACTTAATAGGGAGCTGCCTGAAAAAAACAAGCAGGAAGGAAAAGAATGATTCAAGATGATATACAGGAGGCTGTAGCCCAGGTCCTGGTTTAAGGATGGAAGAATTGGGAAATTCCACCCAGAGATAGGAGTTAGGCCTCATGCCTTTTCCTAAGTGGGTAAACTCAGACACCAGAAAGGGGACAGAGGTGCAGTCCCTTTAACCTAGAGAGATTCCTATCAACAATTTGGTGAGGAGGAAAGCAGAATAGGTCTGCAGGTGCCTCTCCATCTTCGCTACTGTTGTCTCACTTTCTTTCTGTAAACAGTTCCCTTCCCAGTGGTAAACTCACATGGTCCAGAGTGGATAACTTTGTAAGAAATCAGCGGAAGAGATGGGGAGAAAGTGTTTTGTCAGGGATTCTTCCTCTTGGTCCCCACCAGAGAATTTCAATCTTTTCAGTGGAGGAGGAAGATAAAGAATGTTTGTGTTTTTGTGACTCAAGGGATTTTCTCATACATGATTTTTGTTTTTTCCTTCCTGGATAAGAGTTCCTAGATGAAACCACCAGAGCTCTATATTTAACTCTGAGAAAGGGCCATAAAGTTCCAATCAGAGAAAGTTCCAGTCCAATTTTCTGTTTCTGCAATGGCTGGGCAGGAGAAGACAAAGACCACCTCTATCTTCTGGACTGATGTTGAAGAGACTCTCTCCTTGTAAAAAAGAAGCGACTGAAAGGCAGAAGAGAGCCTACTTCAGAGACCGTATACCTCTCCACATGATGTTGCCACAACTGCTGTCAGCAGACACATTCGAGCTGATGCCCCTTAGCTGTGAAAATGCCTGCAGCAGCTGACAGAGTCTCCCTAAGAGTCCTTCACCTCGGGAAACTACTTCCCCATTGGTTTCAAACATCTCCAATTTGCTGACCTTCAGGGCACATCACAAGGGCTAATTATTTATGCAGGCTTTTGCAAAGGAAGGGACATAGGAAATGGTGTTTATAGGGAAAGTGAATTTTGTTTGAGTTCAGCTTTTGCTGTGGTTAATTATTAGAGCTGGTCAAAATTTTCCTTCAACACGGTTGGGGGGGGGGGGGGGGGGAGAAGAGACAGAAATTGGCCTTTTTAAAGTGAGCATGTTTCACCCACAAAAGTGTTTTTCTTTTTAAATGAAAAAAACAGTCAGCTTCTGGAAAAAAAATGGTTTTCATTTTTGCGTGTGTCAAAAACCTCCAAAAGTTCAGAAAAAAGTTTTGAAAAATATGTTTGTTTTGAATTTTGTCATAGAAAATACCATTTTTTAAACAGGCCAACTTGTTACTTTTAGTGTGACAGCTGGAAATTTTTACTTGTGTTCTGATTGTATTTTAACTTTTGCAAATGTTTGTAGAGTTGTGGATAGGTACCTTTTAAAAATAGATCCATTATTAATCAGCAATCAATATATTAAGCCTTAGCTGAAGATTTCAAATCTGAAAGTCCCAAAAGATGAAGGGGTTTAGGACCCAATGCTCCAGTTTAGGCCCATCACTGTTTTAACTTTAAAAAAAAAAACTTCCAGAGAAATAATCAGTTGGACTCCAAAACACCCAACTCTTTCACTCATCATTCCCACCCAGTACCATGCAAAATATATGCAATTATTTCTATACAGAACACTGACAAATATTCAGGCCATCAAAGAAAACACTGAGGACAGTTTCACATAAGCTACTTATCATTCATGTCTGTAAAGATCCCCTGACGCTTTCTGAAACCATAAGGGCATTAACCCCATCGCCCTGTCCAAATTCTAACTCAGTTAATTACATTTTTCCTCCTAAATTTCACCTGGCTTTTTCAATTGGCTATGATATTACTTCATTTCCTATACTAAACTGTTGCGTTGTATAGCTGTGTAGTTGCTGCATTCCACTCTCGAAGAATTTCTGCAGTGGGTGAAGATACCCTTATATATCATATGTCTTACCAACTGCTTCACAGGGCTGATGTGAGAATTCAGCAGTTAGTGTTTCCAAAGAACTTTGAGACCCTTAGAGGAAAGGTGCAATGGAAAAATAAATTGGTAGCTAATTAATTTGTGCATACCACAGCAAGTCTCATATAATATTGTTCAATATATTTCTTAAATAAATGCTAACATATGACTAAAATCAACAAAACTAAGACATTCAAGAGCAAATGTTCCCCCTACTCCCACTCAGCCTAGTTCTTCCTGCTGCAATTTGGCTATTGAGAAAACATGGTACTCTTATATACCTAGGTATTTTACAAGAACTATGTATGAGAGAGTGCATTAGGGATAGGAATGATAGTCCTAATTATAAATTAGATATCTTTTTAAAAAATTGTGTTTCAGGTACCATTTTACCAACAACACAGCATATAGCATGCATTAACAATGGACCTATGGAGTGGATAGCCTAGAAATACCTTTTCCATTTCTAATTTCCTTGATTCTCACTTTTTCTTTTTAAACAGCAGTTATAGCAATCTCATATAAATAAGCAGACATATGCAGAAAAAAATGCATACACCTATAAAGACAGACAGTATATCTACTGAGACAGCTAGTTTATGTGAGCTGGACTCATTCTCACTTGAAAACAGAAGAGACTTCAAAGTAACCTACCAGATGTTTTGAAAATTATGAAAGATATCATGGATCACTAAACTTGATAGAGATGCATTTATTTTTTTCATACTGGCAAAGGGGTTCAAAACCATGGGATACAGTTAGGAGCAAAATTCAAACTAGGATTTGAAGTGGGGAACTCAGCCAGAACTACTTCAGACAAAGAGTAATAAACATATAAATTAAGTTACACCAAAGAAGGAATGAAGCCTAGAGTATAAAGTGAACGAGTTCAAGATACATCCCACATTTTTGTTTGGAGGACAGAGGTAATTTAAAAGCGTACAATGAAAAACCAAGGACATGGAATTAAGATAATCTCAAAATTACTCTGTGATGTTCAGCCACATGGCTTTTTCCTTTTCCTAAAATGTGTTGTCTTCTTATGGCCAGTAGGGAGAACATGAAATAATACAGGATAATGCTTTAATCAGTCATCATTTATGACACTGAAGTACAGCTGGCCAATTAAATATCAGGCTCAGATATTGTTGGGTTCACGTCAATTTACATCAGCCTATTACGACATTTATCCTGGTGGGGGTCATTCCATGTCATTGTTTGAGTATTTGTGGATTTCTATGGAGTTTGATTCTAACCTCATTCTCACTGGCCTATATCAGGAGTAAATTCCATTGAAGTCAATGGTTTTACACTAGTATAGCTGGTGGAAATCAGACCAGAATCAGGACCAATGACCCTAGATAACTTGGTGGTTGGCACTATATAAGGTCTTGATTCTGCATTTGGAAGGTAGGGGTGGCAGGGGATTCACAAATTAAACTCCCTAATTCCTATTTAAATGTCTTTTATTTGTTTTGAGAAGTGGTTGTTTTTTAAAAACTGTTAGCACAGAAGTATATGGGGTTGGGGGAGGAATCAAATCTTCAGATCAGTTTTTCAGGATAGTGGATTAATTATTATAAAACTGAAAAATTGGGATAGAAACATAGTGAAAAAAAAGAATCTTTAATGTACTTTTAAAATAACTTGAGCAAACGTTGTTTTCATATCCCTGCCTCCTTTGCTGCAGTCAGACCTCTTAAATGACACACGTACAACAGATATAAAAATCATGTCAGATATCTTAGGAAGTTGAGGTTTAACAGAGATTTATTCCCAGCTATATTCATTCTATTCATTCTGAAACTTATGGCAGAAGGAAATAAAAAGAAAGAACCTGAAAAGCATGTAATATCATCCTTTTTTAGCACTGGATGTGGGTCTCAACAAGAGTCTTGGCATGACTTCTGTTTTTAGATTATTTAAATCTCAACGGGTGAAAAAACAAAAAAGTTTGTTTGACATCTTGATTTTTCACATCAAAACTCATTTTCTGTTGATCACATGTTATAAGGTAATACTAAAGTGTTTGTTCTATAACTGTAAAATGTTTGTTCTGAAACTAACTCACCAAATTGCAAAAAAACTTCACCTGATGCAAACCGCTGGATTCCTACAGAAGGTAGGACCTGTACACCAGGAAGGACTATTGAATCCAAATGCCCCACTGTGGAACAAAGACTTTGCCAATTGCTCCCCACGCCTACAAAGAGGCTATGTGAAGAAGCACTCATCCCATCAGCCTGAACTCTAGAGAGGGGGATAAAAATCCCTAACCAGAAGGAATTGGGGTCTGTTTATGCTCTTTGACTCTAAGGGCTAAGATTACTAAACATAAACAAGAGATCCCCACGCTGCTTGTCATATGTCAGCCCTAATTGCAACATGATGAAGAAAGGGATCTGACTAACATCTGCCATGTGTGGTTCATTCTCCCTTTCATTCTTTCTCCAGTGGGTGAACTGTATGTACAGTGGAGTGTTTTGTTTTGGTAGGGTTTGGGGTTTCTTAAATGTACCCATTGCTGTGTCTGTTAGTAAAGGAAAGGTCACATATGTACGCTTTGCACTTGGAATGGAGACACCGGATCTAGAATCACTCTAGTCATTTCATATTGAGACACAGGAAGAATTGGGTATACTTCCATTACTGCTATTGTAAGAATTTACATCACATACAGAGATATTCCCATCTCAGTGCACAGGGAGTTATGCATTCATAATCAGGAGAGTTGCTTGCCCAGATCCAGACAAAATTGGTCTGACCTATGCTGGTGCTTGTGAGGCTCACTTGGGTAAGACTTTATTTTCCCAACTTTTCTCTTGCTCTCTGCCTCAGGGGCAGCAGCTGAGATAGACAGACCCATTTTAAAGCATTTTTTTTATATCCATTGTCTTGATCTTCCCATTTTTCAAACTGCCTTGTTCCCCGGATGCTGAAAACTTTTCTATTCCCTTATATTGCACGGCCCTGATCACAGCTGCTGAATCCTCTGCTGTATGTAGATTAACGAAAGAAGTGAACGTGGATCATTTTTGCAGTGTATTCTGTTAATACACTGAGTATAAATACAAACAGAGATTTGAAGAAGATACAGTCAACTCAATATTGTAACACTTAACATGTGAACTGAAACTCTAATTTCATATCAAGCCTGGAGAAAGGTATTCATTTCAACACATTTTAAAAGCCATATTTTCCAGTTCTTTTTTTCTGTGCACTCACACCTGCCAGAAGTGAAGAGTCACAGACCTGAACCACAGGTGAAAAAAGCCTTTTCCTAGAAGAAAACCAGAAGGATCCACCCTTACTTCTAACGAATGTCTCTCATCAGGTTCTCACCAGTTAGCTGAGACAAAGGATACAGCCTCAAGTTAAATCAAGTTAAATTAAAATACAGATAATTGTCAGGGCTGGTGCATGGGCAGCCAGTATAAGGGTTAGAGTCAGGTACATGTCAGATTGGTGTAAACTCTTATCAGAACCCTGCCAATGTTTGCAGTTTTTCAGGCTCATATTCTCTGCTGTGGCCAGTTTCTATTGGGTGCAGTAGAAAGAGAGCTGGTTCCAGTTCACTGACTCTTTGGCTGGCTGCGATAGGCAATGATTCCATCAGAGTGTTGCTCTAACTCCACCCAACTGGTCATAATTCTCAAGGGAACATTTGCCATCTGTAGATAGCCAGAGATCACAACTTGGCCATGGTCCATAACTCCCTATTACCTTAAGATTGGGTGGGAGATGGCAGCATAGGAGCCAGCTAAACTGGCTCTATGCCTTTTAGGGACTCTCTACTGCCAGGGGAATCCCCAGTGGGAGAGCGTAGGCCAGCAACCACTCCCTTTGTTCTCCTGACTTGGGCCAGAGAATCTGGCCCTACAGATTTTTAAATCTGTATTTTCACTGACCACTGAAAACGATCAACAAGAACCTAAATTTGCTTTTCAAAATGTAAAGTTGGCTCTGCTGGACAAATTGTTTCCAAGTACTTGGTGTACTTTCATCCACAATAAGAAATTTACTTGTTAATATATTAGTATGTCAAAGCTAAGCTTCCTTATACAATTATGTTTTTTCCCTATGCTGCTGCTAGCTGCTGAAGCTCATTCCTGCAAGACTTTCAGAAAAAGGCAAAAGAAGACAAGTTAAGAGAATGACTGACTTAGTTTCCTTCTCATACTTCTGATGCTTCCTCTGTTTGTTATTTCTTCTCTGTTGCTTTTCACAGATGGCAAAATGAGATTTATTGCCGAAGAAAGTAGGTTCTGTATCTTCTTGTTTTCAGAGGTATCTGTTGCCTTTTCAATTAGCAAACACTATCAGGTGGTCTCCTTTAACTTATGCCATTAGAACTTCTATACTGACATAATATGACAATAGGATATATAAGTACATTCTATCTGGATGTACCTGGAAATTTTCAGAAGCAGTTAATACTGCTGATTTATCCAGATACTTTCAAGGGTTTTATGTTAGAATTATATAATGAGATCTTTTAGAAATCATCATTCATGGTGCCAAACCTTTGTCCACCAGATTTGACAAGTTTTTATGTTATACCCAGATTGTTCTTTTAAGCAAAGGAGAGATACCATTCTGTAATCTAAAGAATAGTGCATACATCTAGGATAGACTATAAACAGAAATATTCTCATAATGGGAAGAAATCTTCTAATATAATAATTTTAAATCCTCCTTAAGTGTCCTTTGACACCTGATACCAAATCTCTGAAAGCTTTCAAGAGGTTTTTCCACAAAAAATAATCATCATAATGCTGACAGGACACAAGAACAACAGGTGTTATATAATGGACTTCAGCATGTTAGTCAGAATTGGAATAATTGGTTCAACCCTCTTTGTTTGAAAGGACAAGAGCTGTACAGAGGATCAAAAGAAATTTCCACCTGATAATTCCATTTGAGTAACTGCAGCCTTGAAATCAGCTTGTAAAATCACCAGAATGCACTGCTACAGACTAGGGACCGAGCAGCTATGCAGAAGTTCTCCAGAAAAGGATCCAGGGGTTACAGTGGATGAGAAGCTGGATATGAGTCAACAGTGTGCCCTTGTTGCCAAGAAGGCTAACGGCATTTTGGGCTGTATAAGTAGGAGCATTGCCAGCAGATCGAGGAACGTGATCATTCCCCTCTATTTGGCATTGGTGAGGCCTCATCTGGAGTACTGTGTCCAGTTTTGGGCCCCACACAACAAGAAGGATGTGGAAAAATTGGAAAGCGTCCAGCGGAGGGCAACAAAAATTATTAGGAGGCTGGAGCACATGACTTATGCGGAGAGGCTGAGGGAACTGGGATTATTTAGTCTGCAGAAGAGAAGAATGAAGAGGGATTTGATAGCTGCTTTCAACTACCTGAAAGAGGGTTCCAAAGAGGACAGATCTAGACTGTTCTCAGTTGTACCAGATGACAGAACGAGGAGTAATGGTCTCAAGTTGCAGTGGAGGTTTAGGTTGAATATTAGGAAAACTTTTTCACTAGGAGGGTACTGAAGCACTGGAATGGGTTACCTAGGGAGGTGGTGGAATCTCCTTCCTTAGAGGTTTTTAAGGTCAGGCGTGACAAAGTCCTAGCTGGGATGATTTAGTTGGGGATTGGTCCTGCTTTGAGAAGGGGGTTGGACTATATGACCTCCTGAAGTCCCTTCCAGCCCTGATATGATATGATTCTATTATAAGATTCCAGGAGCCAATTACCAGGATTCAGGCCTGGTGGAATACCAGCAGATCAGAACTGAGACACAAACTGGAGGACAGGGATCAAGAGCCAGTTACCAGGAATTAGGCAAGTTAGGATACCAGGAGGTCAAGATCGGGTGACAGAAACAGAGGGCAGGAACCAGGAGGCAGTTACCAAGAGTCAAGCCAAGTCAGGATACCAGGAAGTCAGGAACAGGTAAATACCAGGCAAAGTTGTCTCTGGCAGGGTCAAGCCCCATTGTATAGACAACTTCCTGTTTCCTCCTCTGGCTTAAATGGGGGCTGCAGCCCAGTTAGGAGCCTTCCAGCTCTTCCAATCAGAATGTAGGGGCGTTCCAGTTGGGCTTTATGGACCCGGGTCCCAGCTACTGTCTGTGCATGGATGGGAGGGGCACTGGAATGCGATGACTCCCAGAACTCCTGCGGTACTGTATAATACTTATAAACAGGTCTTCCATATCACAGAGGAGAATGCCTTAGTCACTTTTTCCCCTACCAGTAAAGTCAATGATGTCTTCTTAAATCCTTCTCCCCCCCACCCGACCCTCTCCCCCCCCACAGGAGAAGAGATTTTTGCAGATCCCTGCTTACTCTTACAAGGAGACAATCTCACATGAAGTCCTTTACTCATAAGATTTTTCGCTTTTGCAGGAGAGAGAGATCTGGATACATTTCTAGACATTGGGATGTTCGTCCAAACAGAACCCAAGATCTGTCCATCGCTAATTAATACAGTTCCTCAATTCATTCTCCAATAATCAAAATCATAAGAGTTCTGATGAAAAGTAGTTATTCACGCACAGTAGCTGCTTTCTGAAATAACTGTGTTTAGAGAAAACTATCCAAATGAGCAAAAGACATTGTATCCAGATGTCTGATAAAATTCACTGCAAAAACAAATCTTAAGTGATGTCCTGAACAGGGATGGCTTTAAGCACATGTGCTTTCCTGAATCAAGGCACTATAAGTACCATTGTTATATCATGTATAACACACACATATATTATCTTTCAGAGAGATTTCAGTATAAGCAATTCTTTTTGCTACCTTTAATAACATTTAGCTAATGTCCTGTGTTTTGTGTGTGTGTTCCTGTGTTATACTTCACAAATTAATTCAGTATTTTTAAAACTTACTGCTGTACCAAGTAAACCAACTAACAACACTACCCAGGCTGCTTAGAAAAGAAAGATGTTAGCATGGTGTTTTACTCAGCAGGAAGAGCGTTGAGCGCATTTTTAATGATTTACCAGTTCTACTTGACTGAGCTTGCACCCTGTAAATGGATCATATGATCACTGATCACAGGTTAAACTGCTTTTGTTTCTCGCATGGCATGGACTGAAGGCCCGTTGTACAGTACCAGAGGTTCGTGTGCAGCTCTGTGTAAGACAAGGTGAGGTTACATACAACAGGCAGTTAATGGCTCATACCAGCAAGCCCTCAACTGAATGCAGCACATGAGGTTGAATTTTAAAGAGGTAGCTGACCTTGCAGCTGGGAGCTTTAACTGTGTGTTTTTACCTATTTATACCTGGATAAGTAAACACTTACTGAATGCTGAAAGGGCCTGAAAGCACTAGGTTAGCCAGAGGCTAATCCCTATTCTCTGTGGATGAAAGAACACAAAGAAAAAAGAAAGTTTTCTGCCTCAGGTAACACAAAGGTAAACCTGTAATAAGGAGCTCCATTTATTTTAACCTTAATGTTGCCATATCTACATTTCTAATGAGCTCTCAGCAGTTAAAAATAAAATACTGCCCTGTTCTAAGAATGACAGAAATGTCAGAGCAATAGCAACAGAGTATCACGATGCTGTGGGCAATGACAACCAAAAGTGTTCCGAAAGGCCCTCTTAATGTAGGGACCGAATCCTGATTCCACTCAAGTCTAAAGGAAAACTGACATTGACTTCAATGAGCCCTTGATCTGGCCCTAAGCAAGCATCAGAAGAAACAGCGACCACAGCTTCTCTAGTTCTAGGGCTTGACCCAATTTAAAATGCATCCAACATTCATGTTGCAGAAAACAATATGAGCTACAGAAGATTCAAGGACTTTTAACTGATTCTAGCTTTCAGTTCCTATGGGGTGGTATTCTAATGCAGGAGCCATAATATATTCTTGCTGATTCATAGCCTTATACTTTCATTTCAGTGTTTAATGTTTTGGACCAATACTGCTAAGAGAACCAATAAACACCTTTGTTAACAGATGCCTTTGCAGCAAGAAGTGTAATGTACTGGAGTGTTTGAGAGAGAGTGAGAATGCGTTTTGAAAATTTCTATTTGCTTTTCATAGGTCAAACAAGGGCTTGGTGGCTAAAGACTTTTTTTTACAATTTGATCCCAAGTGAATTCTTGAGCATCAGCCTACGTAAAAAAATTTTAGAATCCATAATCATTCAGTTATTTCTCCATGAATATTACAACCTCTACATTATATTTTGCAAATAATGTAAGAAAAGTAAAAGAGAGAGAGACTTCAACAGTTTCAGTTTTCTCTTTTAAAAGCTTCAGAACTTCACTCCCCAAAACCTTATGGTTGATAAATACTTCTAAATACACAGTTAATACAATGTTCTACTTAAAAACAAACTAAATTTTTCCTCAACAACATATTCCTTCTCTCTCTCTCTCTCTCTCTAAATATCAAACACATGCTCAAGATTACCCCCCTTTGCTCCTCCCCACACACAGCGAAGACTCTAAATATTGACTTGTAAATTACAAACCCACATAGTGTCTATGGGTTGGAGGTCAACATCTCACCTCAGTATAGCAGGCTCTCCTAAATAAAACAGGTTTTAATTACAGAGGAGTGAATGGGTTCACTCAACACAAGAAAAACTCCAATCCTTAGCCCATCTCTTGAAGACAGTCACAGTTAACTACTATTTTCAGGTACTTCTGCTCTTCCAATTAACATCAGAAATGTTAAAATACCATCATAACTACTATTCCTGTTTTGCTTCCAGCCCAGCATCTGAACTTTTTGGTGCATATCCAAATTAGACCTGGGCCTGAACCCAAAGCCCCATATCCTTGGGGAAGTTTGGATTCACATCTGAACTTCATGGCTTCCTACATCTTCAGTGGGCCACATTATAATCTGACCACCTCCAAACTTTTGGGGTAATTTGCATCCAGAACAAAACTTTGTGGCATGGGCCATTTCTCATTTGAACTCTAGGTTCTCTCATAACTAGGTCTATGATTTCTCATAACTAGTTTGTGATTACATGTGATCGATTAAGGACATAATTAAACAAAATATGTAATGCTTATATGCTTACATATTTATGTGCTTTGCTGAACTGAAGCCCAAATCACTATTTTATCCAGACTCTGTTTAACTGTAATTAACTGTAAACTGCTTGATTATACCTTGAATACAAAAGGCACTATAAGAAAATCATATGCTAAATATGTGTCAATGAATTTTTTCCCACCAAAGTTAATAAAGATCATATGTGAACAATATTATAAAGTCATTTATTTCTTTTTAAATGTAGCTGTATAAATAACTTAATAACCAAGAACAATATTTGGTTGTTTTATGATGCCACCCAGAATTTTTTTTAAACTTAAAAAAACAGATGCAAAAGAAATATTTCCCTGATAGTCAGGTTATATCTTAGCTGGAAAAATGTCATGATGGGGGAAAAAAAGAATTCTTGGATCTAAGATAAATTTTTAATAGACTTTATTAAATTTACATTGATCCATATGCAAAATAATTTGTTTACAATTTAAACGGAGACTTATAAATGGAGCCTAACTCAATAAAGGAGAAGACTGGAAAACAACAGCTGTATGGTTATTAATACATTAAGCCATTACAAATATTAAATGTTGCATGTGTACTTTGATTTGTAAACAGAGTCAAATTAGCCCTTTAAATTTGTTTGGCCACAAGGGACCTTATTTTAAAAAATAGGAGCATGCAATTGTTGGAGCTTAAATTGGGCATGTACACATGTGCAACCATAGTATTTGTGTGCATAAATTAGGAGTGTAATATTGACCACAGCCAGCTGTTAAAATGATGTTGCAAAGAGAATGCATGTGTCATGATTAAAGCTGAAGACTGTGGATTAGGTTGCCTGAGTTCTACTTCTAGCTCTGTTACTAAGTAACTGAACTTCTCTCTGCCTCATTCTATCCCCCTTTCTGTAAAATGGGTATTCTAACACTTACCTAACTGACGGTGCTGTTGTTGGACCCTTAACTAGTGCTTGGAAAGTGCTTTGAGATCCTTGAATGAAAGGAGCCATATAACTGCAACAGTATTATAGTTAGCTATGCAGTGGCACTCGTATGGCCATGTGCAATGCACTATTTGTCATATCGCATAACTAAATATGAAAGTTCAGTGCATGTTACAATTCTGAGAAAGGGCACTTTAATGGGGTTAATTAAAGTGGAAAGAAATATTCCTTCTGTTTCTCTACAGAAGAGACTAAAATAAAACTTAAGGCCTAACATACATATATTGATCACTATAAAATAATGTTAAGTTATAATTGAAATTACTATAGCATAAGTTGAACACTAAAATGATGTAAAAATCAATGAACGTGCTCAAGGCAAAACCAGTAGCAACATGAAACATTTTTGGAAATGGGGGTAGAACTGTCAACTTTTCCTGATATACGAGGACTTCTACACTCTCACAAAGTAGCCACAAATTAATGGATCTGAAGAATCCCTCACCCACACACAGCAAGCTCTGTGACATCAAGGCACTTACACCAGTGAGTGGAGTTGTCAGGTAGCCATTTCATCCCTCATCATTCCCTGCCACTGAACCTGACTTACACAATAACGTTTCTTCAAGTATTTTTTGTGGATTTCCATTTTTTTACGTGCACCAAAAATGTTAATTTTTGGTGAGGTTGCTCAGTGTTGGATTCTGCAAATATATTTGGAGATTATTTTCTGGCTTGGCCTTCTCTGTACATCTGAACTTGTCAAAACATTGAGGGTTTCAAAATGTGATCCAGATTTTACAGTTATAGCTAGGACTTGTTCCAAAGTATATTTTAAAAGAGAGAGAGAGGGAGAAGAGGAGATGCATGGGGGAAAGGAAAAAAATTATTCAGGAATGATGAATACGCTGGAAAGATGGGAAGGTCTCACTCTTGATCGAAGTAAATAAAACAAACAACATGCACAGAAGAAACAGGTGTCTTTTTCATTGCAAACTTTTGAAAAACATATGGAACCCTACCCTACGTCTCTTCCATTCCCCTGTCCTAAACAAATTTAAGAATCAAACCTCCAGGAATTTTATCTTCCAGTCTCACCTACTCTTCTTCCACTTTCACCTCTTCATCACTGCATTCAGTGTTTAACTGTAGCTCCTCACCAACACACTGTTTTTCTTAAGGACCAACATAACATCCAACTTCCCCTTCACATTTAATATTCCTTGTTTTCTTTGAATTCTCCTCCTTTCAAAACTACTACTATTCTAAAGATAAATTACTTGATGTAGACATTTGCTTCTTGCTGTAAAAAGGCAAACATGGAAAGTAAAATCAGCAAATAGGAAAAAAAAAAAAAAAAAGCAGGTAGCCCTGGAACAGCTGCTGGCGAGAAAGGGGACTGAGCTAAGGTTATGAGCATCTGGATATGAAAAAGGGAGAAAAACAGGTTTGGGAAGAGATCGGGGGTACTTAATTTTGAAAGGTACTTGCAGAGATAACTGCATGTGATAAAGGATGACATGGTTATAAGCATGCCTACTTAGGCAAGGTGAGAGTGTGGATAGTATATTTTGCCAGAGTCAATGCTATTTTGCAGCGAGAAATTGCAAAACAAGTAGGAGCAAGTAGCTCTGAGAGAAGGGATCTACAGCACAGGAATTTCTCTTTGGGAGAAGAGACATCAACAGCTATTAAGTAGCTGCCACTTATCATCAGGTAGGGAAAAGAGGAAGAGGGATTGTGAAGGGAGCACTTGGAGAGGCCTCTGAAATAAATACATAGGCATACATTGACCATCTCCATTTTTTGGGTGCTCACCAAGCATTTCCTGAGAATTGGTCCCCTTTAAAGTGTTTTAAGGTGGGTAACCAAAATCACTAGTTACTTTTGAAAATTTAGGCCATACTTTTCTTTTGAAACTGAATGTCTAAGAGCTCATACAATCCTGACGACCTTTTTTCATTTCAACCACAGAAAGGGAGGTGGGAAAGACGGTTTTACAGCATTAACCGGGATTCTAGGCAGGCTGTTCCCAAACTGAAACAAAGCTTAAATACTATCTATTCATAAGAACTGGTAAATTTCGTGCAAAGCAAGTTTCACTCTGTTTATTTAATTTTTCTAGTCATGAACAACCATATGGCCACAGGACCAGTTACTCTTGCTCTGGAGAAAAGATCTCAATCAAGGGTGAAAGGAAATTTTTCAATAAAAAACAAACTGACTTCAGTGTAAGCCCCTTCAATGTAAGAAGGGTTATCTCAGAAAATGAAGAGAAAATGGATATAGAAAACAATTATCAGAACACCGTATTACTGTGTTACTAATGGGACAGGGCACTTAACAAATGTAAGGGGCCCAAGTCACTATATAATGATAACCTAGAGACCAGTCACTTGTACAATTTTTAAACTCCAGCTGGAATAATATAAATAAATAAATTATATATATGAGATAAGGAAACATGGAAACTTCACATAGTCTGCCAAGATCCATAGAAATGATAAGTCACTCCTGCCATTTAGAGCCAGCCTAATCATTTGTGTAACTAAATGCACAAGAGCCCATTTAATGTGATAAGCCTCTTATCAAAGCATCTCTGAACAAGATGATCCACCCACATTACAAAGCTGTTTATCTTGTACAAGGCATCCCAAAAGCATAATGTGATATCACACACCTTTTACATTCCAGAGTTCTGAACAGAGCTTGAGCATTTGAAGACTAGAGTTTAAACCAGTGGAAGCCAACAAAGATGCATTTGTTTTTCTTATACAACTACTGGAAAAAACAGAACCAGGAAGATACCCTCCAATTATGTTTTTATTCCTGAAGAAACAGAAGAAGGTGAAGATAGATTTCAAGTGGCACCTCCCCTTCGCTTTTCAGACAAATTGTTGGCTTCTCCTTTGTCTTCTCTCTGAACATGGTGCATATGTTCTTCTCTTCAGAATGCCACTCTTTGTCATTCATTAATCCATAGGAAAAGCTCTCCTGTACTGAAATGCCCCCGAAAGTCAGCTAGCTGAGTGGAAAGTAATGTATGATAGTCAATTTTATAAAGTTTACTTATTACAAATTGACCAGGTAATGAGTATCACTAAGTGAAAGGATTAACTGATGATGAGCCATGGAGTACAACTCCATGAAAAACTGTTAAATCTACCCATAAGGTTGACGGAAGTAAAAATGTGAATTAAGAGCAATGATAAAGTGATATTAAGGATATTTGTCCTTAGAGACCCTCGTTATCTGATAAATGTTTAGTAATGTTTATTATTTCATTAAAAACATTTTTTTTCCTATTTGAAAAAAATATATACTGGCGCTTCTGTGAATTATACATTTCTAATGTTTTCGTCAGAGCTGGATGTTGCATGGTCTGTGCTTTCCCAGGGTCAGGCTGAAAGCAAAATCTCTAAAATTCAATCTGGGCAAGATTGAAATGATGCTAATGACTAGAGAGAAAGAGAGAAGTTCCTACTATTGTTAATAGACGTGTCTGATTTGCCCTTCATTTGAGAGGTTCACCATTTGGGGATTTTCCAGGATCCCAATTTGTCCTTACAATCTCTGGTCACTTTGGAAGCTAGAACTGCAGTGGGTTAGGTAGTTGTGACAATTTCTTTCAGATCCAGACCTTGCCAGTATTAGACTGGATAATTGCAATGTGCTCAGAGTAAGGCTACACTTGAAGACCAGACAGAAGGTACAGCCACAAAATGAAGCTACGCCCAGCAAATAGAACAATTTGATCCACTGAGAATACATCCCACCACTTCTCCAGTAACTTCACTGTCTTGTCATTTTCTTCCAGGTGCCATTCAAGGTGTTGACTTTGATCTATAAAAACCTATAGAGCTTGGGTCAAAGTTATCAGGGCGATCACTTCTCTCTCAATGAGTGACTGTGAGAGCTGAGGACAGGTCAAGCCCCCCCCCGGCCCAGCTTTAAACCTTTGAAGGGTTGGTGGCAAAGTGTTCACAATGCATGGCCCTTGACTCAAATTCATTTGTCTCACTGGTCCAATTGACCTGAACTCTCTTGTGCCCTTAGGACACAAGAGAAGAGCTCTCTGTTTTCTCACATTTTCCCCTGAGGGATGAATAGATGGGTCAGGACTAGAGGCCTGTAGATTTTTAGGACTGGCTTTTACACACAAGCACACAACCCTCTGAGCCTTGAAAAATAAGCAAAAAATAATATATTGTGTTTTATATACATGAAGCATGAGATGGTTTTAAATCTAAAAAATGATTGGTAACCAATGTATAACATTTAGAAGCAATAAGAGCAGGGAATAAAAGACCTCATATTTATTGCTTATATGCAATGATAGAAAATGGATTGCTAATGGAGAGACATCTTTAGACTTAGGGATGCTATATTAAATGCTCTGTTAGGAGCAGTGTCTGATTGAATTTGTATTCCTAGCTTGTTGGTGCACTAGTGTCTAACATGTTTACTAGCACTAAGGAGCTCTGCTAAGCTAAGCATACTAGCTAAGGAGCTGATTTGAGAAGAAAACTTAGACAATGGTGGGTGGGGAGGAAAGACTATAAAAAGATTCAGGATTCCTCTAGAGGCAGAAGTGAAAACATCAACTCCTTTTGTATCTTCACAGAGTGAAACTAGAAAGGGCATTAAAAAACCCTTCTTGGAGTCTTAATCAAACTCTTACATTTAACAGCATTAGTGTTAAGTATGCAAACGTTCATCCCACTGATCATTATGGTATCAAGAACTAATTTTCCTCTTTTTAAGAGCTTATATGTCACATCACACCCCTTGGGCCTTCCAGAGAAGTATTTAAATGCCTAACTGGGGGAAAAGAAAAGCATTCCAGACAGCCAGGTGTTACTGATTCACCCATTAAAACTTCAGTTATAAAATATCCCACACAATGGTAAAACATTTCAGTCATTAGAAGATCATAAATAGATTAAGATGACATTCTAAATTATTATGACTGTGTGTATAAAATTTACATCGCTCATCACAATATCCCAGGTGTCTGTGACTCTGATTATCTGAAGTTAAAGATAAAGTGCATGTGCTATTTGTTCTGAGAACTTAAAAATGACAGAACCATACGCTGTGAATGTAACGTCCCTCCTGAGACAGGAGAGAATTTTACATTTATTTGTAAGAAAATTCATTTACTGTTACCTCAGCAAAAATAAATCCTTGTTTCATTTTATTTTTAAGTACAAGTTTGAAGTAGGCCCACATGCATAAATATAAAAAGGTATCAAGGATTTTTAAGTTCCATAAACTCCTATGTTTAAACTAAGGTAAAGAGTTAATTAAAAAAAGAAATAACATTTCACATCTCTATGGCACCCTTAATATCAAAAGGTGCCAACGGATTTTTCCAATCATATATTATTCTTTCTCACTCTAATCATGAATTACACACACACACCCCTGTCTATCTTCAATGTGTATGAATATAAATTTTATGTGTACCTTCGCCTTAACTTCTGAAGTGTTCCTAGGCACTATTAAGTAAGAACAGTATTTTATCTTAGGAATGGCTCTCCGCTATTTCAACTTCTAAAGCCTTCTTCTGGCAGCTCATTCAGTGTGCAAGTCAGAGCCCTGCATGAGACTTTTTAAAATCTCGCTCCCGCTATTATAGCAGCGGTCCTGTGGGATCCCAGTCCTGCTGCAGGGCTCTACGCTAGTCCCGTGCAGGGCTCTAATGTAAATTACACCAATCTGAGCTTCCTTACACATTAGTAAATGGGTGTAAGTGGATTTAAGGGAGCCTAAAGAACTCCAAGTCACAGCAGTATGTGGTCCAGTGGATAGAAACTGGATTTGGGATCAGAGACCTGAATTCTACTCCCGACACAGCCATTGACCTACTGCGTGTACG